>NC_056729.1:1411006555-1411051555 GCF_019279795.1 Protopterus annectens | reverse complement strand
AAAGTGTAGGACTGCAAACTGTTTCACTGACTTTCAAAGACTTTGGAAGCTGGTAAAATACTTCAGTGCTGTCAGACAGATAGCAAACAGAACTTTGCAGAAACAAAGTGTCCCTGTAGATAATGGACTACTTTAAAAGCTGTTGAATACTTCATTCAGCCACACTTTTTATTTATAAATGTTATAGAGTGAAATATCTAACAGCTTAAAAGCTGTTTTAACTTTTGCTGCTATTCTTTGACAGCCAGCACTTTCCATAGTCAATCCCCAGTGCAAGACTCAATTTTAACAGTAGAAACTCAAACTGAAAATGAAGGATGATGAGCAGGAATAAATGTGTTGAGCACTTTTGTCCTTTAATGAATATAGAACTTCATCAGAACATATAAAAGCAAATTGTCAGTTCAATTTAAAAGCTACATCAAATCAAGCCTATACTAAAACAAAAATATTGTTGCATATAATAGAAGTATAAATATTTAATATAATGTATTTTAGACTTAGGCTATTTTTATATTTATAGTCTTTTATGCTATTTATTTAACTATATAGTAATTTTACATAGTGGTTTTATGAATATATGTATTTCACAGAGATATTTATTGAAGTAGTTGTCTTAATTTATATAATGGTTGATAATGTTTTTAAAATATATTTATTTAAAGTATACTATGTTGGAATAGCACTTTAATCTAATCTAATCTATAGCACTTTAAATCTTTATTATCTAATGATGGTATTTGATTTGAAAGGCTGGCTGGGTAATATTGAGTATATTTAAATTATGTGTCAGGTAAATTATTTTTATTGAGCATTGAGAAAGAGTCTATTTGACTTGAAAGCTTTGCGTTTTATTGTTTTGTTTTAATAATGTGTTATTGTGTGACATTTCTGATCCTTGTTTTTTCTTGTTATTGCTTTTGCTTTTTCCTGTTGGATCCATTTGACTGCTAATCCCAGTATTGTTTCATAATTGTAGAAGGAGTCAAGTTTCTTTCTTTGAGTATTGTTTACATTTGTTAGGATAGAAGCAGAGTATAAGAGACTTGGTAGTAAGAAGGGGGTAGCAAGAGTTTCCCTTGCAGTATCTGTAAAGAATCCATTGATCCTATAAAGAGAACCTATTTTAATGGTGTGCATTATATGTTGGTCATATTTGAGATTGTCATCTATTATAATGCCTAGACGTTTACTATGAGTTACTGCTTTGACAGTATCATTTGCAGACTTTATGGTAAAAGGGAGAAAAGCTCCAGCAACAAGATGACAAAGACAATACATAGAGCATTTAGTATGACATTACATTAACCATTGTGGAACATACATGTACATTAGACATCTATATTTTCTTGTTTTATAAAAAAATGTAACTGGATGGAAAGTGTCTGTTGTAATATATTAAACAGACTTTTAATGAGTTTGTTAAAGTGCCTATATCTCTGGGTCTGGCCCGCAACCTAATCTATAATGTTCAAGATGGAAAAAGAAAGATGGTCTGACAATAGGGCAATTTTACAATGAATAAGGGGCATCCATTGGGAAGATTTTGTTGTGCACCATGCATGAGGACTGCACTGTTTGTAAAAACATTGTCTGTGGCTAAGGTAATAAAGCCATTATTTATTTTTTGTTGTTGTTGTTGAAAAAATATTTCTATAGATGTTTTTATTAAAAAGTGAAGTCTGTTTAAAGTGAACATGTTATCTTCCTGATTTCAAAAGTAGAAGAAGGAAATTTTTATTCTCAGATTATTATTAAAGGAGACATTGCTTTTCATTGCAAAGCTTGAAGAGTAATGTGGAAAGTACAAGGGTGCAGGGAAGAGTGACTGGTAACCATATTGTGATTTATGGGAAGTGCAGTGATGTTCATGTCTCTGGGTACTGAGGTTGAATCAACAGATGTTGTTTATGATGGCTTGAATTTTGTGTGATAAAGGCATATTACAAGCAAGGTATAAGATAGAGGATTGTGATTGGTCTCTGATCATAGCCAGAATGTTATGTGTTTGAGATGTCAAGAAATTCATCTCAAGAATGAAGCTTAACAGGTGCATCTGAACATCCATGTAAACAGCATGTAACTAACCTTGTTATGATCAGAAAGACCTGATCATAATTCTTTCTAGTTGATTGGGCTTTACCTGCTCCCATTTATTTATTTACTGACATTTGATTACCAGGAAAGTCTGACTGGTTAGGTGCTCAATTTCAGTGGAGGTCCATGGGGAAAAGCTCTATACTATTACAAAAACATTTTAAAAACAGTAATTTTACAATCTTCAAAATTAATACAAAAACATGTATAGTTTAAATAATTATACCAAATTAGACATAATGTGAAATCATTGGTTAAGAGTAGATACAATTTATATGACAATGATTTAATACAGGCAGTCCTCAGGTTAAGGACGAGATCCGTTTTTTAGTCTATCCTTAAGTCAAATTTGTATGTAAGTCGAAACGCATACATATGGTTCTTATTAAATGTCACTTAGTCAAATGTTTGCCTCAGTCTAGTATTTATTTTACTTTTCTTTGCATATAAAACACTTTAGAAACACTTTAAATAAAAAAAAATCTTAAATATAATACTGTATACTGTAGCTATGCTGCCTTACCTCCTATCAGCAAAGCTGGTTTAAGACTTCTTGTTATTAAGTGCAGTGTTTATGAGGACTTTTTCACACATACACACAGTGCAGATTTTCACAGAATGTCTAGATTTTTGTCTCATATGTTTGGTCCATTTTTCATAAAATTGTGGATGTTTAGCAAAAGTCTCTCAACTGTACAGATTTTTGCAGAATGTCCAGATTTTTGGCTCATATTTTTGGTCTGTTCCTCATAAAAATGTGGGTTTTTCTGACAAGTTACTGGGATAATCTGATGACTGAAGTCACTAAATAATGACATACATTTGAGTTTCAGACTTCAAATCTTACAGAAAATTTATCTTAAAACAAATGCTTTTACTCTAACAACTTTCTAAGCTTATAAGAGTGATATTTAAAGTACGTCCCTATTTTGGGGCCTTTGTCCCCCCATTTTGTCAGTCTTTCTCCAGATTTCTTGTACTGTCAGGTTGATAGGTATGTTAAAAACTGAAGTTAGAAAATAATGACAGACATTTGAGTTTCAGAATTCATACCCTTCAGAAAATTTATGCTAATGCAAAACCTGTTATTCTATCAACTTTCTAAGTTTGCAAGAGCAATATTTATTAAAATTGTCCCTATTTTGAGGCATTTGTCACATTTTTATTTATGGATTTGTCCAGATTTCTTGCTCTAAGAGTTTTAGAGGTATTACACACACACACACACACACACACACACACACACACACACACAGTCACTTCCTCATTCATACCTGCATTCACTCACACCGCTCTCACTCTTCCAATCTCACACGCACACACACACACACACACACACACACACACACACACACGGTCACTTCCTCATTTATACCTTCATAGGTGTTTACTAGGCTAATGACCACAAGGGCCTTTTTAAGCCTAGCCATGCATCCCAAATCTCTGATGAGTTTTGATACCCTTGATAAGTGTAAGCATGGACCTGGGAGATGGACTATTTACAGGTTGTCCACCTCTATGCAGCCTGCATTAAAAGGATGGGGGTACAGAATGAGTCGTGATGAGACCTGACACAGTTTTACTATTCTCCTCTCTGGACCTCAACAGAACATCTAATTAAGTCCTGGTATGAGTGCAGCTTGGACAATGAGGAGAGACAACACATGGATGGCTGCACAGGGACTACAAAATTAAAAAGGGAGGACTTATGAGTCATACTCCCTTAACTTTAGTGACGCACAGTATGTAGTGCTACGGACTTCAGAATTAAACTGTCCTTAAACTGCACTTCACTTGTTTATTACTGACTACATACAGTTATTTTCTGCCCCTCCCCCACAACCACAAAACACACTCAGCAGAGCATGCAAGCCTTTTTTCTTCCTTTTAATCAGGACGTGAGTATACCTTCTGCATCTCCAAACATATTCAACATCACCTGCTGTTATGAACTACACTAATGAAGCTAAGCTTTTTCTCTCAATTAATTAAAAGCACAGTTGTATAAACACTTGCTATTACCAAGGTCTATCAACAGAATCCCGCTTTCCATTTACTAGATTTTCTGGAAACATGTTAATGGATAGACAACTATTTAAGTGACTGCTATCTATCAAGAAAAATAAAAAAAGATGGAAACAACTTTCGACAAACATTTTTTACACCGTGGAGTGAAAAACAGGGAATGCTGATGCATACTTGCCCCCCTTTTACCTGTCTACAATACAGTGCTGAGGGTGATAATGATTCCTTTTTTGGATCAGCACAGTGCTTACAATACAACTATTTGAGCTTTCACACTACGTGACCCAATCCTTTGTTAGGTTGTTAGGAAATTTTAAACTGTACTGTAAAATCTTACCTGGCCCAATGAAAGGTATCACCTCTGGGTTTGTGTGTGTGAGTTTGTGTGTTTTTTTTCTAGTGGTTCAACATAGCATTTCTCTCTCTTGTTATTTTTTCATAATGTGGAATGATACAAACTACATACAGTAAATAAACACTTTAATTAATAAGTCATCCTGTTCAAATAATGGACAAAGAAGTGATGTTACACTGCAGCATGCTTTCATATACTCTTCTTGGCCTTGTTTTACTACAGATATTCTCTCCTTAGTTTCCACAGAATAAGATTTTATCTTTTATTAACCAGATTAGTCCCACTAGGCTAGTGGCCTCTTTTCAGGGGATATCCGAGGTGGAATTTATACTATTAGGGGCAATTTGGCCAGGGCACTGGGGAACTTTCCCTACTCTTTTTAACAGGTACCATAGAATCTTTTACATCCACTAGAGTTACATCCAGTTCAAGTAGATAGAACGTAGGTTTAATATCTCATCGAAAGTGCATCACCAGGGGCAGCAATATCCTAGACCTGGTCATTACCAATATGGGAGACCGGTGTTCCACACAAGAGGTCAATTCCTCGTTGGTCAGATCCGACCACAAGCTAATCAGCCTAGACATCCACATTCCGCCCCCACCCCCCATTAGGGAAACCACCGTAAAAAATTTCTCCAAGGCCAACTTCACGCTTCCTAACACAGAAGTGGCAAACTTCACGACACCCATGCAGACTGACAATAGAGGTATAACTTCTGAATCCTACATATATGCACTTTATAAGCACTTACACGAGTGTATGGATCGTGCTATCCCTAACAGAACCAAGATGCTATCCTCCGAAAAAAGGAAGCCAATCTAGTGGTCCCCTGCCATAAACAAGCTCTACAACAGAAGAAAGAAACTGTTGTAAAAAAAAGTAATATCCCATGACTGGAAGAACTCCCTGGTCAGCCTCAGTAAGACGCTGAAATCCCTCATAAAATCCTCCAAAGCTAGTTATGAAAACAAAATCACCACTGATTCTAAAGACAACCACAAAACATTCTATAGCTATGTCAAGAATCTCAATGGCAACACTCAGAGCTGCTCTGAGTTACAGCAAATGATATTGCCAACATCCTGGCAGATAGGTTCAATGCTAACTTTACCCCCCCCCCCAAAGGGCCCATCTCTATACTGGAAGAATGCAAAGTTCCTGTAATCACGGCTGCACAGGTAAAAACTGCACTCTCCAAAGCCAAGAACAGAGCATCCATGGGACCTGACAACATCTCAGGGCTGTGTTCTGCATGAACTACAGAATGAACAGGCACCCTACCTAAGCACCATGTTCAATCATATCCTCATCTCAGGCTTTGTGCCCACTGAATGGTGCACAGTAACGGTTATCCCATTCCACAAAGGGGGAGCCACCACGGACCTTGGGAACTACTGCCCCATTAGCTTAATGAGCCTGGACTGCAAGGCCATGGAACGTATCATCATGGAACTTATAAACAAAGACATTGGTAACCTCAAAACTCTGGACCCCACCAAGTTCGGGTTTCTAAAAGGCAGATCATGTCTCCTAAACCTGATAGACTTCTTTGAAGCAGTCACCAAACCCGTAGATGAGGGTAAGGTGGTTCACACAGCCTATCTAGATCTCACCAAGGCTTTTGAAACCATCTCCCACTCTGGAATTATAGATAAACTCACTAAACTAAACTAGGTATAAATCCCTATGTCACAAGATGGGTTGCCAACTGGCTCACTGACAGAACCCACACTGTGAAAGTAGCAGACTCCAACATTGACTTCAGACCAGTGACAAGTGGAGTACCACAGGGTTCAGTCCTGGGTCCTCTCCTGTTTGGTGTCTACTTTTCTGAAGTACAGGCTAACACAGAAGATCTTTGGCTAACGACATTCGCAGATGTCTACAAACTAGGAGCCATAATTGAAACTCCTAACAATGTGGACATCCTACAAAAGGGCCTCACTGAGACAGATGCCTGGTGGCAAAGCCATGGCCTCAAGCTCAATGCCAAAAAATGCGTTGTCATCCCCTTTGGTAAAAACTCTGTACCCATGAGCTACCACATAGGTGGTAGTCTACTTAACACCGAAAGTGTGATAACAGACCTTGGGACACATGTGGACAGTTGTCTCTCCTTTGATAATCACATCACCACAGTAGTCAGGAAATCTTTCTACATGGCAGACCTCATCACAAAAGGTTTCTCATCCAGGAAAAAAGAGGTCATTGTTCCCCTCTACTCGTCACTAATTAGACCCATTATAGAGTACAGTGCCTCTTTTGGTATGTACCTCACCTCATCTACAACAACTGGAAAGGCCACAGAAATACCTCACAAAGAAGATTACCGGTCTCAAACAGATGCCCTACGCAGACCGTCTCAAAAAACTCCAGCTTTACTCCGTCACATATCGTCTAATCAGAGGTAATCTCTGCCTAACATACAAAGCTATGTCAAACCCAGAGCTGTTGGGCATGCTCCACTTAAAGAAATCAAACCTAAACCTTGTCACCACAATAAACAGAACATGCTGGAGGAATAGATTCCTGTCCCAGAGACTTCCCATACTCTGGAACAAACTACCTATCTATATCAAACAAAGCTCCTCATTAGCACTCTTCAAGAAAAAATCTTGATTGGATGGGAAATAGGAAATTCACCCCGGGGATCATCTCTGTGGCTCTGCTCGACAGGGGCACAGGAAAATAATTTTCTTGGGTGGTGAAAGCAAGGGTACTTTTTGGCTAGGCTTGTATAGGCCCTAGGACCAATAGCCTAGTACCTACCTATGAACCGATGAACCTTCACCTATTTTTTTGGCTTCCTGGGGTCTGTTTCCCCCTCCCACAGACAGCACACAGAGTTACTCCCCTCAGACTTCTTTCCTTCATTCTTCCTTTTTCCTACAAAAGTAAAGAAGGCTTTCTTTCTGTCCCATGTCTTCTCTCTAATGTTTGAAATATGACAGACACAACACAACAAGGCATTCCAGGCAGAATGGTGCAAATGAGGTACTATGCATCTAGAGAATATGTATAAAGAATCTATAAAAAGAATCCTTCAAAGAATGCTCTGTTTCACTACATCACAAGGAATGCTTATAAGTTTGGGAAAGCTGTCTGTATGAGTGTGGGAAAGCTGTCTGTATGAGTATGTGTGTGTGTGTGTGTGTCCATCTAAAATTACTATGGATTTAGAATGAGTTTTGTATAAAATTAAAAATATTTTCCGCATTACCCAGCTATCTACCCACACAATCTTTAATCTTTAATAGTGGCTTCATATGTATATTTTTTATCTACATAGACCCTCATGCTTTTAAAATATATGATATGCTCCCTCTTCTCTTTCCTTAAGGGCACAAGATTTAGTTTGTTTTATGCATTCCACCCCCCGCCCTCAAAATCAAAGACTGCATGCTACAGAGCACCCTTCTCCAGTACATTCTCACCTGTTACCAGTGTCCCTTTAGTCGATTACCTAGCTGGCTGACACACACACACACACACACACACACACACACACACACACACACACACACACACACACACACACACACACACACACACAGATTTGGGCAGCTTTGACAATTTTATTTTTTTTACATTCTTTCTGACATTGCGGCAGCCCATTCGTATTTATGGGTTGTCCCCATGTCGGATGTCCATAATCTGGGGACTACCTGTATTTAGAGAAAATTTTAGACAGTTTACAGAGAAATTAAAGGTAAGTTAGTATAATACAGACAGGATGTATTCAAACTAATATAGCTATATGAATGCATGCCATAACTCTCTGCTGCACAAAACATAATGTACTATTATCACAACTACACCCTCCTCTATTATCTCTTTTTATCTCCCTTGCACTTCCTCCCCTCCTTTCTTTGTTTGGGTTATTCTAACTCTTTATCTTATCTTTCTATGTCCTAGATTTTGAACAAGTCTTTATAGTAACAAATATTCTTACGTAAAACCTGGCAATCTGTGCATACTGAAGATGTTGCGCTGCATATACCTCCCTGTATTTAAAACAAAAATTATTCCTATACAGCCAATGTAGCTGGTATTTATAATTGAACTATTTGTAAATGATGTAGCTGATGCCAAGGATGTCCGAATATTGGAACTGTTGCTCATGAATGAAATTGGCTGTAAGTGATGAAACAATGCAAATGATCTGCATGATGTTTGTAAAATGCAGCTTTTCAGGCTGGGCCTGCAATAAAAAAGGACACTGCTCAGTCGGACTTTCCTGGTAAATGAATGCCAGTAAATAAATAAATGAGACTAATGCTTAACAGTGCTGAGGGGCTGCTTAATAAGCCTGTCCTTTCATCAATTTCAGAGCATAATAGTGATGCTTTGTGGACTATAATATTGATTGCAATGGCAAATACCCCAACCCACATAATCTCTAGAAACCTACTAAATAACTAACATACTCCCTCCAAATAAATGCCCATGATACATAGGGACACAGTTGGATTGTATTGCTAGTCTAGGCTTATAGAGGTCTTAGTAATCGTTAGGCTAGTATATACCTATGAACCAAATCAGCCTTGAGAGAAAATGTTGTTGACTTTTGAGTATGGCATTCTTATTTGTATGCATTCTGTATCATACTTAGCTATGACTATATCTGGCAAGATTTGCAGAAGAAGATGGGGTCAAGCATGAGGCTTAAGTACTTATGTTGTGGAACTTGTGCTATTTGATAGATATCAGGGGTTCCTATGGCTAAGATTTCAATTTTGTTAGCTTATGGAGGTACCAAATAATATGGCAATCATTTTGTTAAACAACTTTATTAAGCCATAACAATGTTAAAGAAAAATACACAATTTTACAAGAACCATGTTTCTCTTAATTCAGTCATGGTCATTAGAAAAACAATATAGTTGTAAAAACATGCCATATGAATTATTATTGTAACATAAAAAGAGTATATTCAGTCTCTGTAAAATGTAACAGGAGATATAGACTTTTGTAACATTTTTATAATACAGCAACAAACTCATTCCTGATCAATTATTTCAATACATACATCACAGAGCCACTCAGAATATACTAGAAGGGGAATAGACTCAGCTAGAAAACTTTTAATGTACTAGTACATTGTATTTCTTTCTAACCATTCTCACTGACGCCACGATTCCACTTCAAGCTATTTCATAACCAAGCATCTTACTTTCCAATCATTTTACGTACATTTAACCATGTTTTATCCTCACTGTTCTCAAGTTGAAACATCTCAATGTCACAAACCTATCCACTGTCATTAAAAACATCACCCTTTTCAGGTGCTCGTCTACTATTAAATTTGGATGTCTTTATCTCGCTAGTGCACAATATCCTTTATTGTATAAGCTTGGTGAGTACTCATGTAGCATACCTGTCCTATTGCAGTGTGAAAACTTAACACTGAGAAGCTCGCACCTTGTACTCCATTCACTCCTTGATTAATAGATGCTGCCCACTTAAAGATCACCTCTCGGAATCATCTGTTGTTGTTGAGTCAAGTCCATCTTTTAGACCTATATTCTCTGCCAGACAATTTAAAACTGAGAATATTTCAATATGGTTAGATAATGTTCTTAATCCAATAGTACAAAAATCAGAACATTATCTAAGAGATTCTTGGCACTTGCTAGAGATTTTAGGTAAATATAAAATGCCTGACAGAGACATATATTTTTGTACGCTAGATGTCACGAGTTTGTACACTTCTATTAATCAGGAAGTAGGTTTAGAGTTCATGAGAGACTATCTCACATGTCATACTGATTTTTCAGGTGAAAAAGTAAACACAATCTGTACATTAATGGAATTAGTACTCGATAATAATTTTTTTCAAATTCAATAATACATTATATAAGCAAATATCAGGTGTAGCCATGGGAGCAAGAGTGGCACCGGCTTTTGCGAACATAATCATGGCCAATTGGGAAAATAGGTTCCTGAAGTTACACCCTGGTTATAACAATGTAGAATTATACCACAGATACATAGATGATTTGCTTTTTTTGTAGTCAGGGGAACATTCTGAATTCGTAGAATTTGTATCTGACCTTAATGGCACTACAGATTTTTTATTTTTCAAAATAGGTGGTTTTGGTAAACAAATTAATTTTTTGGATTTGACACTTTACATAGATAATGTTACAAGAAAATTTAAGAGTACAATCTATAGGAAGTCATGTTTTGAAAATCAGTATTTGCACAGGGATAGTTTGCACCCAACACACATGAAAAAAGGTGTCATCAAGAGTCAAATGATCAGACTAAGTAGGCTTACTTCTGATGAACATATTTTTTGGAATGAGCTTACATTTCTTAGAGAATTATTTCTCCAAAGGGGTTATGACCAAAGGTGGTTAGAGGGAATAGAAAAAGAGGTTTCACTCTTAAGAAAAGGTGTTGCTCAGCCCATTTTGTCTTCTGACGACATAATAGTGGAAGCTCCAATATGTTTACATCACAGTAATAAAAGAAAGAATCAAGAATTCAACATAGCATTTCCTCTGCCAATAGTAAATGAAATTTGGTGTATAAAGGAAATTATTGAGAAGAACTGGAGAATTATTTTAGGTAACAAGGAATTAAGTATATCTTTGGGTCATTTACCAAAGTTTACATACAAAAAGGTGACAAATATTAGACAGAAGTTAGAAACTTCTCAGAAGTCAGAAACTTATAAAGATAGATCAGTTAGTAACAAAAAAGGTACTTTTGCATGTAAGGACTGTAAACAATGTAGGTTCATGTGTAATTCGTCCTTTATCACTATAGAACATTTGGGACAAACATTCTGGGCAAATAAATATTTTAATTGCCATAGTGAAAATGTAGTCTACATGGCTACTTGTTCCACATGCAAAAATTACTATATAGGTAAAACAAAAGAGTTTTAAAACGTAGAATTTATGAGCATGTTCTAGCTATAAAGAAAAAAGATAAAAACAATTCTTTAGCTAGACATGCTCTATCCTGCACGGATTTTAAGAAATTTGAATTTTTGTTTTAGATTATGTAGAGAAAAAATGTTTGGTGGTGACATTGACAACACATTAGAACAGAAGGAAGCATTTTGGCAGCTCCTTTTGGGGCTGATATATATCCAGGGCTTAATGAAGTCATTAATATAAAATGTTTTTTAAAATATAGATAAATATAAGGTATGTAATAACATACCAATATATTGTATTTATTTATACATGTAGTATTTATATGTATGTATATACATTTTTATAGATATATTAATTATTTTATATAGTATTATTACTTTAAATTTATTTGATTGTGCAGATTATGACATCATTTCCTGCAATGAATCATTTAAAAGATGGGTAGGTGGTTATTATTATTTTTTCTGAAGAAGTTCACATTATTAAAAGTGGATGAAAGCGCTAGCTTATTGTGCCTCAGTGTGTCTCTTGGTTGGATCCTGTTTTTTTCCATTTTGAAGATATAGACTTTTGTAACATTTTTATAATACAACAACAAACTCATTCCTGATCAATTATTTCAATACATACATCACAGAGCCACTCAGAATATACTAGAAGGGGAATAGACTCAGCTAGAAAACTTTTAATGTACTAGTACATTGTATTTCTTTCTAACCATTCTCACTGACGCCACGATTCCACTTCAAGCTATTTCATAACCAAGCATCTTACTTTCCAATCATTTTACGTACATTTAACCATGTTTTATCCTCACTGTTCTCAAGTTGAAACATCTCAATGTCACAAACCTATCCACTGTCATTAAAAACATCACCCTTTTCAGGTGCTCGTCTACTATTAAATTTGGATGTCTTTATCTCGCTAGTGCACAATATCCTTTATTGTATAAGCTTGGTGAGTACTCATGTAGCATACCTGTCCTATTGCAGTGTGAAAACTTAACACTGAGAAGCTCGCACCTTGTACTCCATTCACTCCTTGATTAATAGATGCTGCCCACTTAAAGATCACCTCTCAGAATCATCTGTTGTTGTTGAGTCTTTCGGCTATTCCCGGTTAGGGGTCGCCACAGCAGAACTCCGGTCCGCTAATTATTGGCAGAATATTTTTATGTGCCGAGTTGCCAGCCCTGATGCACAGCCTTCAACGAAGGTACGCTCATTCACGCATGTCTCCCCACAGACGACGCTCTAACTGAGAATCGAACAGGACAATGTCTTACTGTGAGGCGACAACACTACCGAGCACCACCACCGCAGTCTCAGACTAATTCCTGAATGCCTAACCTATTAGTTGTAACAGTAATGTTGTATACTCATTGGAGCTATGAAAACTAAGCAGCATATCTTCTTTTATTTCCATAATTATTAGTATTCACATCAGTGGATGACTCACCAAACAGGCACCCTTCAAATAAAATAAAATAAAAAAGTGAAAGCAGAGAAAGGATGTTTTTTTCTCTTCACACTAATCATTGCTCAAACGTACCACAGCACTAATCATCCCTTGCCACACTTGGTAATTACCTGCCTATATCAAATCACAGTTTACCAAGAAACTGTCCTGTCTCCCATCAGAAAACCAATGAGAAGTTAGATTACAAGCTGTATAAGTCCATCAACTAACTATCACTTACAGAAGGCAAAAGCCACCACTCAGCATCAAAAGCAGAAATTTAGAGACCCACAAAGCAATCAGGGCACATCTACTGTCTAGCAACAAATACTTCTCTACAAAATTCATTACCATGCATACCTAAAAGTACTTACAGGGTACTTACCAGTGTGTTGCCACATTCTACATTTAATCAATCGGTTATCAAGACCCTTGCATGTGTACAACAAAAAATCATAAGCTTTCCATCCTTACCTCCACATCTCTTTACTCAGGTTGCATACGTTCCAGCCTTATTAATATCTGTTAACTTTCCTTTCACATTTAAGGAGAATATGCAAGATTTCCTAGACTATGATAACATATACAGTTTCCCATACCCTTATATATTATTACAGCCTAGATATAATAAACTCTTTAGCTGTACTTACTGGTACATTCTATGTACTACTATGGTTTACCTAACTCATGTGTACCATATTGATACTGTCTGTAGATCATGCCACTATATCTGTACACATCAAAACATTATAAGGGACTTATTAACACTGGCATAGAATACCCTGGTTCATTAGGTATTATATATAAAACCAGCTTAATCAAATCTCTACATAATCCACAATGACATGATACAATGCACTAGGTGATAAACTGCTGACTAGTCATCCTTAAATAGTAAGAGTTATAGCTTAAAAATCCTTAATCACAAATAACACTCAACTAGCTGTAAAAGCCCCTGGCAAAAAACAAACAAACAAAAAAATAAAAAACAGTTATTCTTTCTCCATTACTCATTTATAAAAAAAAAAAAAAAAAAGTAAGGGAAGTTCCCTGGTGCCCTGACAAAATTCACCTAGTTAGCATGAATACCACCTCTATTTGCCCCTGGAAAGAGGACACCGGCCTAATGAGACTAACTAGGTCAACAAGGAAAGAAACAAGCTGGAACAAATTCCACTGGAGCGTAGAGAGAACTCAGTTTACTGATTTGAGTGCTTTCGTCAGATTATATCACAGACTTCTTCAGAAACAAATCTATAATATCATTCCCCTGTTTAAATATCCCTCCAAAAATCACATTCACATGACCAAAGCAGCCAATCAGCAGGCCAGCTAAATTAACAAATTTACATATCTAACCTTTATAAAAACTTTAACCATCAATACATTCCTACACACAAATTCTAAATTACAAATCCCCTCAATAATGTTAAATAAATCACAGTGAATAAGAACGTAACTTTAAAACACTTGAAATGGACACACTCTCATTTAATTATGTGAAGCAAAGCCAACTTTGAGGTTAACATAGCCTTCAAGATGAAAGATTACTGTAAAGCCTTCTATAACTATGTCAGAAACCTCAAGGCAGCACACAGCAATGTGCTGAACTGATGGTTAATGGTGCCACATTCACTGAGCCTGGCGATATAGCAAACCTGTTAGTGGAAAATTTCAATTCCAACTTAACCCCCTCTCACCCCTAACCATCCCTTCAAAAATACCCTCAAACATAACCCCTCTAATTATAATGAGGAAGCATGTACTGGGTACAGTCCATAAAGCCAAGAACACAGTCTCAGAGGGTATTGATAACGTCAGGATGCCTTCTGAATAGGCTAAAATATGACTTATCAGGACCTCTGGAGTCATTATTTAATTATAGTCTTCAAACAGTCTTTGTGCCATGTGAATGGAGGACTGCATCAGTCATTTCTCTTCATGAGGAAGAACCTTCAACAGATCCTGGAAACTACGGGCCTATTAGTCTGCCTAGTCTTATTTGCAAAACATGGAAAGAATTATCAGGGAAATTCTCTCTGTTCCAGTGGAATTTGTTCCAGCTTGTTTCTTTCTTTGTTGGTTACCCAGTTTGTCAAGATGCCTGGGTCAACAAAGAGTAAATACAAATCAAATAAATAATTTCCTTATCAAAAACAACTTCATTCTCCAGTGTCACCTGATTAATCACTATCATCAAGAAAATAGCACATTCAGACAGAAAGACTCTCATATTCACACTGAAACAACCCCTTTACAGACACTTATTTATCAAGAATGTGATCTTTACTCATGGAGTGAATCAGGAGACAACCCTTACTAAACACATTTGCATCTGTAACATGGACGCCATTTTTGAGGTACTTAATGTGAGGTTGTTGGTACTGAAAAACATAGCTTGGAGATATGTTTTTGGAGCTATTTTTGGGTGTGAGCTGTGGAAGGACAAGGTTTGTGTACAATAATTTTGTTAGGGTATTATGATTACTGAAGGATGTATGATGCTAGTAATGTTATACACAGTATATTACAGGTCCAAGAATAGACCTCTGGGGGAATATTGAATGTGAAGATTCCTTCCTCATTCTCTGTATCACCAGACTGGTTCCTGATTTGCTGAACTCTGGCATTGCATTTGGGCTAAGTTGAAATGCGGTGAAGGACAGGTGGCTTCAAACCTCACTGACCAAAGTTCTGAAACATCGTGCCAGGGAGCACCACTCACCACAAACAGTGCTTTAGAAGTGGTAACAGGCCCCAAAGTATGCCAGCAATAGCAGAGCTCCATATGGACAGTATTGAGGCATGTGAAGACAGCAAAGTCACCAAATCCCTGAAATGTTGCAGCAGAATGCTATGAGCAAATCTGGTTGTTCATCCTCAGAACTGCCAGGAAGCAGTTCAAATAGAGGCTGGGAGAAAACACATAGACCTTTTTTTCAGACTCAGCTTGGGATAGACCTTTTTTCAGAGTCAGCTTGGGATTACTATCTGGTTAAGTGACTGTCTCATTCAAACAGCTGGCAAATGGAGGCTGGGGGAATCAAACATGACTAAAACAAGCAGCTCACTAACAGTTCCTAATTTTCAACCTCTCTTCTAACCCTCTCTGCTAACTATAATGCCAAAGTAAGACAGCCATAATAAATGTACAAGAAATGAACAGAGTGCAATCCCATAAAAGTAGGGGCAAGACTGCATGAACAGATAGGGTACGAGAGGGAGCGGGCAGGGAAAAAAATGCTTAAAACATTTTATGCTATGAAGGGGAGGGGCATCTGCCTTCATTTGACATGGCCCAGTTGTAATCCATTTTTGTACACCATTGACGAGTAGCACCTGCATTCTTCCAGGCACAAAGATAGTATTAGGGTTCTGATGGAAGCAAAGAGGGGGGGAGAAATAATGTTTAATGCACTGACATTATCAAGTGAGAAGTAAGTGGGGAAAATTGCAAAGGTAAATGGACAGGTTCAACCTAAGCAGATAGGAGCTGTTGCTTTCAAAAGAAAAAGAAAGAGATTTCTTCATTGCTTTGATGCCTGTCACCACTTCTTATTCAGTGCTTGTGGTGAGCAGTGTCCCTGGACAGAGGCTGTAATGTCCTGATACTTTTGTATTCCACTAACTCCCTCACGTTTAAATTTCTTTAGTAGTATTTCATAGTCTGTACTTTCAAAATGTTTCATGAGGTCATTGAATACAGATACTGCATGTCAACCTGTCTCCTTTGCAAGATGGTTTAGATAGTTCTCTAGGTGTGTTGTGGTTTTTTCTAAAACCAGATTGGACATCCACAAAAAACTAATGTGCTGAAACAACCTTCTGGGAGTCTTTTTTAAATGCTTCTGCAAGAGGACAGAAGAGTGATTCTTAGCTGAAATCATAGGGGTAGAGGCATACCTCTCAACTGTACAGATTTTTTGCAGAATGTCCAGATTTTTGCCTCACATTTTTGGTCTGTTCCTAATAAAAATTGTGTTTTTTGACAAATTACTGGGATGATCTAAGGATTAAAGTAATTCAATAATGACATGTATTTGAGTCGTAGACTTCATATCATTAAAAAAATGCATGCTAACAGAAATCCTGTTATTCCAACAACTTTCTAAGTTTATAAAAGCAATATTTAAAATGCATCCATATTTTTGGGCCTTTGCCGCCCCCCCCCCCCCCCCCCATAGAGAACAGTACAAAAATTTAACAAGAGGTTGAATATATGTGCTCTGGGTTTAGAGAGTGAACCATAAATAAAAGGGTGAGATTATGCTATACTGGTTGGGAGTTGCTTTCCTTTCTAGCTTTTCAAGGAGTTCCTAACTGTTTTAGAAGAAATTCCTTTAAAACAGAAAGGGTGAGTGTGGCCTTTTGATAAATGGAGGGTGTTATAATTAGCTTTGATTGGTGAATTGTGTAAATTAGTCTGGTAGTCAGAGCAGAAATCAAAAGCTGAGCTGCTTCAAGTATCAAAGGTAAAGGGCTTGACTCCTACCACCTCCATTTGCCCACTATGTGACTCTGAGCAAATCACATAACCAGACAGTGCTCCAGGGTCACCCCTGAAAAGGGGCACTTGTGTCCATTGGGCTTTCCCATTTCACAAATGTATAAAAATGTATGAGAGTGGAAACTGCTCATTTACACTGGGTGAAAATGAGGAGCTAAGAAAGATACTAATCATTATTTTACAGTCCTAGAGGCATCCGTAGGATGCAGTGATTTATTTGAGTGGTTCTTCTCAAAACAGATATAAATGCATAGGATTTAACCCTACATTACTTAAAATGTGATGGAGGGATTTATAATTATACCTGACACCACTAATTAATATGTGCTAAGCAGGAGTTAGGGTCTCACTCACTAGTCACAACACTGACAGACAAATATGCATGGAGTTTGGCCTTAACTTATTCCCTCCAGGAGAACTCTTTTGAGTGTGTACCTTTAACTCCCAGTGGGTGTGGCTTCAGCATTTAAAAAATGAAGTTATCACCTTACATTTTTAACAAATACCCATTGACAGAGGTCATATATCAGTACAGTTTTGTTTGCCATCATGTATGCGTCAAGATAAAATTTTCTGATACCTTGTATGTAACATGGCTTTGGAATTATTAATGCAAATATGAACAGGCGATATTTGATGCCTAGAGGCACAGTAGGCGTAACTGCAGAAACGCCTGGAGACGTCACTCGGCTGTAATGAGTTGACAAATACACATGATGCCTCCAGTTAAAACCAAAACCTGCATACCCAAATATGCTGTACAGTCTGATCAGTGAAGAATAAAGTGGTATAATAATCACCCTCAAGTCATGAGACATGCCTGTTAGAATTTGATATGTTAAAGAAGTTTGCTCTGAGTTACTGCACAATGGCAACTCCTAAACTAAGCCAACAGATATTGCCAACATACTGGCCGACAGATTCAGTGCCAACTTTATCCTCCCCCCCCCAAAGGACCAATCACAATACTGGAGGAATGCCAGGCACCCAGCACTTCTGCAGCACAGGTGAAAGCTGCATGGTCCAAGGCCAATAATACAGCTTTCATGGGACCTGACAATATCCCTGAATGTGTTCTACATGAACTACAAAGTGAACTCGCACCACATCTGTGTTCCCTGCTCAATCACAGCCTCACCTCAGGCTTTGTCCCTGCCAAATAGCGCACTGCTACAGTCATCTCTCTCCATAAAGGGAGAGCAACTACAGATCCTAGGAATTATCGCCCCATTAGCCTGATGAGTCTGATATGTAAGGCTATGTAGCACATCATCATGGACCTAATTACCAAAGATATAGGTAATCTCCAAACTCTAGATCCCACACAGTTTAGTTTTGTGAAAGGTAGATCATGTCTGCTCAACCTGGTTGACTTCTTTGAGTCAGTTACCAGAGCTGTGGATAAGGGCAAGCCAGTTCATACAGCCTACCTCGATCTGGCCAAGGCCTTTGATACCATTCTCCACTCAGGAATTATTGATAAACTCACCAAACTAGGCATCGAGTCCTGTATCACTAGGTGGGTTGAAAATTGGCTCACAGATAGAACCCACAGTGTGAAAGTAGCAGACTCCAAGTCAGACTGCCGACCATTTACAAGTGAAGTCCCGCAGGGATCAGTCCTGGGTCCTCTCCTGTTTGGCATCTACTTCTCAGAAGTCCAGGCCAACGAGGGAGGACTCTGGCTAACCAATTTTGCAGACAACTGCAAGCTGGGAGCCATTATTCCCTTCCCAAGTGATATAGACAGCCTACAGAAAGGCCTCACTAAGACCATTGACTGGTGTCAAAATCATGGCCTTAAGCTTAATGCCAAAAAAATGCGTCATCATCCTCTTTGGGAAAAACTCAGTTCCCACTAATTACCACATTGATGGGAGCCCACTGAACACTGAAGGCGTTATAAGAGATCTGAGGAAACATGTTGACAGCAACCTCTCCTTCGACCACCACATTGCTACATTGGTCAGAAAGACCTTCTATGTGGCACATCTCATTACCAAGGGTTTTGCATCCAGGAAGAAAGAGGTCATCATCTCTCTCTACTTTTCCCTCATTTGGCATGTACTTCACTAGACACATGCAACAGCTGGAAAGGCCACAAAAGTACCTCAGGAAGAGGATCCTAGGCCTTAAACACATGTCCTACATAGACAGACTCAAAAAACTCCAGCTATTCTCTGTCTCATATCATCTACTAAGAGGCGATCTCTGCTTGACTTTCAAACCCATGTCTGACCCAGCTCTGTTAGAAATGTTATATCTAAAGAAATCCCAGTCCCTCCATACCACATGCTTCAGAGACCTCAACCTCATTACCACAATCAACAGAACATGCAGGAGGGACAGGTTCATAACCCAGAGACTGCCCATGCTCTGGAATAGACTTCCCATTCATGTCAAGCAGAGCACCTCACTGGCACTCTTCAACAGAAATCTTGATGAGTGAATGGGAAATAGAAAGTTCACCACAGGGATCACTCCAGTGGCTCTGTTTGATAGAGGCACTAGGAACTAACGTCCGGCGGCACAATGTCAGGGCACTTTTATGGGCTAGGCTTGTAAAGGCTCCAAGGCCATCAGCCTAGTACACACCTATGAACCTATGAACCTATGAACCTATATAGTGTCAGTGGCTCAAAAGGTACCACCCTCACCTTTGCTGATGGAATAACAAAAGGGTGTGTGTTCTATTCTCACTCCTAGTCATTGAATTGCTGACACAACAGTTGCAGTATTAGGGGTGGTACTGCACTCCTGAGTGTGCTGTCCTTCAGATGAGATGTTAAGCCGTGGTCACATTGGTTGCAGCTTAGGTGGATGTAAAAGATCCCATAGCACCTATTAAAAAAGTAGGGGGAAGTTCCCTGTTGCCTTGGCAACATTTTTCATAGAAGTATTAATACCAGTTCAGGTCTCCCTTGAAAAGAGGCTACCCACTAGTGGGGCAAACACAACAAAGGATGGGCAAATAAATTAAATATAATAAATAAGTATACTTTCCTCACTTTGGTAGATACACATTGGTCAGCATCTAAATTGTTGTCTATTATCCCTAGGACTTTAATGATATTGCTTTTCTTATGATTTTATTATTTATTTTGTAATCTTTGTAATCTTAATTTACGCCCCCTTTACTAAGTCTTGTGTTAAATTTACTGTCATTACTAATGCAAAAGGAATATATTTTGTAGACTATCTTGGAGAAATTCAGCATTTTTACTGAAGTCCCCAGACTGGTGTCACCTCAAAAATGTTTTCCAAAGTCAAAGACCAAAATAAAAATAAGATCTTTAGAACTCTTCAGAACCCTAGAATATCATTTTCACAGTTGTTGAAGGGGTGCAAGTGTAGTACTGCCATTCTGGCATTCAGTTAGGAAGATGTGGGTGATAATACAGCTTCTTAAATGAATATGTTTACTACCTTTTTGTGTTAGTAACACAGACAACATGAGCTCCTTGCTATAGTTGCTAACATACTATGCTGCTAAATGCATTCCTTCAAGAAGCTGCGCTATCACCTGCAGCTTCTTCAATAAGTACTGGTACTGTACATACATGGCAATGGCAACTGTCGATCATGCACCGTAAGAGCCTTTACCTAATTTGAGTTAAATCTCTGATACAAGTAATTCCTTTTTTGATAGACAGGTAACTATCCGCCATGATTTGTTCACCATATCTTTCAACTTCTTTGCTCGAGATTTCTGGAAATATCAAAATATAATGGGAGACAAAGATCCAAATTCAGTGCCGATTTTTAAATATTATTTTAATTCAGTTATGCATATTTGGAACAATAAGAAGTATGAAACTCTAGTGTCTGGCAATGTTGACTGACTATAATCCTTAGTGATTAAGCAGAAAATCAAACATTTTATGAGGGACATTGTAAAAATATGAGACAAAATCAGTGTCATTCTGCAAAATGCTGGACAGTTGTGTGATATGTTGTTGAGTCCTTCTGCAAAGTCAATGATTTACCCATTTAGTTTGAGAGTGTAAGACTGCACTCAAGAGTAATTGCAAACTTTATAACAGAAAAAAGAAAAGAAAAAAGAAAAAAAACTAGGCCCATGCACATTGTGTGCACTATCAGACTTTCACTGCCTGAAAGGAAAAAAATGTAACAAATGTGTTCAGTTTAAAATCTAAAGTAGCATTTAATGCAAAGCCATCAGAAATGATCACTGTGTACATGACCCCCTAAAGTATGTCCATTATAACATTGTAAGAGTGCTAAAAGACGTAAACACTGTTTGATATTTGTTTTTAAACACAATATAAGCAAGTAATGTCAGCATAAATCAGTCTTGTATCAGTCTTTTAAACAGTGGGGCAGTGGGGCACTCTCAAACTAATTGTTTTCTTAGATGCCACACTTTAACAAATCCTCATGACCTTAGTCCTTTATTTTAATATTTATCACTGTATTTTCAGCTTAGCAATTATTTTTCTGTTTTTTCACCCTACTTAGATTTTCAGTTGTATATCTATACACATGTTCATTCATATTATTATTTGTTTTTGACACAAAAACCTGACAAAGTATTTATTTGATATGAAAGCAATCTTTGTTAAAAGTTACATATTTGTTAATATTTATTCCAGTAGGTCTATTGGTAGATCTTTTTGTTAGTCAGTCAGTAATTTTTTAGTTAGTTTGTTTCTTAATTAATAAAGTTTTGATTAGTTAGCTTATACAAAGTGTTAATAAACTGGTCTTAGATTATAATTTGTCTCTAGCTTTCTAGATTCAGTTTTAGTTAGCACAGTCTCTGCTTACGCTATGGTGTTAAAGGGGAAGGGGGACTTGGATAAGGAATGATTTTAATGCTTTTATTGCTGTTAACAGAACCACCCTCTGTAACTACTCCCTTGCTCCAAACAACCTGATCATGTATAAGGAATGTTTTTGATGCTTTTCATTACACTCAACTACAACCTATTGTTTGTGTGTTTCAATAAAAGATATTCCGTTTTTAACTCAACTGTGGTCCACCTACTATTTTCTATTTGACTGTTTTGTAGTACATATTTTATAGTTATATTTTGCAGTTCAGTTTTTATTAAGTGAACTAAGTGCATAACATAATTTAGGAAGTGAACATCACACCCTCCACACTGCAAAGTTTCTTCATGGTTTCTTTTGGACCCAGTATAGGTTACATTTTCTGAGACTTCGAGGGATACCACGGATTTCTGTTTTTGTAACATTTTAATTTTACTTGTGACAGCAGTTATCACATCTCTGCTTATATAAGGTTCATAGGTGTGTACTAGGCTAATAGCCCTGGAGCCTTTACAAGCCTAGCCCCAAAAAAATTGCCCAGACACCATGCCACCTGATGTTAGTTCACACTGCCCATATCCAGTAGTGCAACTGGAATAATCCCTTGAGTGAACTTTCTATTACCCATCCACTTGTCAAGATTTCTCTTGAAGAAGGCCAGTGAGATGCTCTGCTTGACATAAATGGGAAGCTTATTCCAGAGTATGGGCAGTCTTTGGTAGATGAACCTGTCCCTCCAGCATGTTCTGTTAATTGTGGTAATGAGGTTGTGATCCCTGGAGCATGTGGCACGGGGGGATTGGGATTTCTTTAGGTGTAGCATTTCAAGTAATGCTGGTCGGACATGGCTTTGTAAGTCAAGCAGAGATCACCTCTAAGCAGATGATAAGAGACTGAGAACAGCTGAAGTTTCTTTAGTCTGTCCATGTAGGACATGTGTTTAAGGCCTAGGATTATTTTTGTGGGGTATTTTTGTGGTCTCTCCAGCTGTTGTAGGTGTTTGGTCAGGTACATGCCTAACGGGGCATTCTATTCGATGATTGGTCTAATGAGGGATGAGTAGAGAGGGATGATGACTTCTTTCTTCCTGGATGCAAAATCTTTGGTTATAAGATGCTCGACATAGAAGGACTTCCTGATCACAGTGGCAATGTGGTGATTGAAGGTGAGGTGGCTGTCAACCTGGGTGCCCAGATCTCTTATGGCCCCTTCAGTGTTAAGTGGGCTCCCATCAATGTGGTAATTCATGGGAAATGAGTTTTTTCCAAAGGAGATGTAAACGCATTTTTTGGCGTTAAGCTTTCGGCCATGGTTCCGACATCAGTCATTGGTCTCAGAGAGGCCCTTTTGTAAGATGTCTGCATCACTTAGGGAGTTAATAATGATCCTAGTTTGCAGTCATCAGTGAAATTGGTCAGCCAGAGTCCTTCTGTGTTGGCCTGGATGTCTGAGAAGTAGATGCCAAACAGGAGATGGCCCAGGACCGAGCCCTGTGGGATTCCACTCATGACTGATCAACAGTCTGACTTGAAATCCACAACTTTCACTCTGTGGGTCCTGTCTGTGAGCCAATTAGCAACCCACCTAGTGATATAAGGATTGATGCCTAGTTTGCTGAGTTTATTAGTGATACCTCAGTGGGGAATAGTATCAAAGGCCTTGGCCAGGTCGAGGTAGGGTGTATGCACTGCCTTACCCTCATCCACAGCCTTGGTGACAGCCTCAAAGAAGTTAATCAGGTTCAGCAGGCAGGATCTCCCCTTGACAAAACCAAACTGTGTGAGGTCAAGAGTTTGGAGATTGCCTATATCTTTGTTAAGCAGGTCCATAATGAGGCGCACCATAGCTTTGCATACCAGGTTTGTCAGGCTAATGGGGCGATAGTTCCCAGGGTCTATAGTTGCTCACCCTTTATGGAGCGGGATGACTGTAGCAGTGCACCATTCATTAGGAACATAGCCTGAGGTAAGGCTGTGATTGAACAGGGCACACAAACGTGGTGCCAGTTCATTTTGTACCTCATGTAGGATGCAGCCAGGGATATTATCAGGTCCCATGGATGCTGTATTCTTGGCTTTGGACAATGCAGCTTTTACCTGTGCCGCAGAAATGGTGGGTACCAGGCTTTCATCTGTTATTGTGATAGGGCCCTTGGGGGGGGGAGAGGAGTAAAGTTGGCACTGAATCTGTCAGCCAGTATGTTGGCTATATCTGTTGGCTCAGTATAGAATGTGCCATTCTGCAATAACTCTGAGCAAATCTGGGTATTGCCTTTGAGGTTTTTGATATAGCTACAGAAGGCTTTGTGGTTGTTTTTGGTGTCAGCCACAATTCTGCCTTCATAGCTGGCTTTAGAGGATTTCATAAGGGATCTCAGCTTTTTGATGAAACCGATAAAGGAGGTTTTCCAGTCTTGTGACTTCATTTTTTTTGCAACAGTTTCTTCCTTCTGTTGTAGACTTTATTGATGGCTGGGAACCAGCAGATTGGCTTCCTTTTTTTGGAGGAGAGCATCTTAGTTCTATTTGGTATGGCAAGGTCCATGCGTTTGTGTACATGCTCATATAGTGCACTGGTCTATGATTCGGCAGTCATGCAGCTATTTTCCATTGGCATGGGTGCAGAGAAGTTAGCCACCTCTGCTTTTAGGATTCTAAAGTTGGCTTTAGAGAAGTTTTTCAGGGTGGTCACCTTAGCAGGTGGGGTGTAGGTGAGATGGAGATTTCCATGGTGATCAGTTTGTGGTCAGATTTAACCAGAGAGGAACTGACTATAGGTGTGGAGCAACAGTCTGCCATGTTGGTGATAACCACATCAAGGATGTTGCTTCCTCTAGTGGGGGTTAGAATGAGCTGGTCCAGGGCATTGGAATTGCTAAATTCCAGAAGCCGTTGGGCTTGTACATTGGTACTTGAATAGTTTTCCCAGTTGATGGAAGTGTAGTTGAAGTTGCCCAGTATGAGAGTATTGGGTTGGACCTTGATTAAGTCTGGGGTGCTTAAGAAGTTGCTGTGTGAGTCTAGGGACATGTTTGGGGTTCTGTAGCAAGCTATGACTTGTATTGCCATCTTACCCAGTGTTAGTTGTACCTGAAGTATCTTGGATGAATCATGTTGGGCTACCAGTCTAGAGGTTTGTGTATCCTTTAAGAATATGGAGACAACACCGCCTTTGGAACTTCCGGCCACATTTTGGGGCCGAAAGGTATGGAATGAGTTGTAGCCTGGGAGCACAGGGGTGCTTTCTGCCTCTTTAAACCAGGTCTCCATTACAGCACAGATGTCGACATTCTCCATTTTGAGGAGAGTTTCAAGCGAGTGCATCTTGAGATTTAGACTTCTAGCATTGAGCAGCATGACCCTCATATTGCAGTTGTTTGTAGCTGTTATGGTGGAATTTCGGTCTTTGAAACACTGCCTAAAAAAGGCACTATAGGGGTGGCAAGAGCCTTAGCCAGTACCCGGAATCCCAGGGGTGACAGATGCAGGCTATCTCTGACAAAGCCTTGAGGTCTGTCAATCATGTCTTCCCAGGCAGACAGATAATGGATCCCTTTAAAATGACACTAGAAATGTAGTCAATTGTTGAAGTCAAATCATTTTCTGCTCGTACTGTGGCATCATTCTGGGTGACAGTAGAATACTGCTCAGGGCTAGGGTCATACCTGCCTGGACCACATAATCCGAGAGTTCCATCACATCTCTTTTCATGTAGTCCAGGGAGGTACATCTCATGTCATTCACACCCACATGGACAATGACTGAGTGAGGGGTGGCAAAGGGACAAATGGTATGGTTATCTAGGATAATCAGTGATGATATTCTTTTTAGAGAGGAAATGTACAAGCTTGTGGGTATGTTTATGGATAGGGGGTATCCACTTAACCTTTTATTAAAGGTTAAAAAGGAAGTAGTCAGGAAAAGGAACACTGTTTTTGAACCTATATTGAGAAGTGAAGTTAATGGGGCGAGTAGTATGGAGTTGAACAACATGAATAAGGATATAGGGAAGAATAAAGCCTGCTTGATTCTTAACTACAATGAGAAGGCCACTGTCATTGCAGCATCGGTACGTGAAGTATGGAATCACTGTTTAGATAAGGACACTAAGGACATAATTGGGAAGGCACCTAGGATTGTGTTTAGTAAAGGTGTTAACTTAAAAGCAATTATGGAAAGGGTGCCCAGGGTCAGGAAATCAATTATGTCTAAGTGTGGTAGGTGTAGAGTTTGTAGATTTATTAGTGAGGGTACACACTTGGTTGTAAAAGGTTTTGATCGTACAATTGCATGCCCAGGTCAGTGTAACTGTAATACAAAATGTTTAGTTTATGTGGCTTCTTGCAGTACATGTGACGATTCTACGTTGGGATGACCACACGTAGGTTGCGAGATCGAATAAGTGAGCATGTACACAGTATAAAGAGTAAGGATGCACATAATGCGTTGTTTATACACAGTTGTTATTGCAAGAATTTCAAAAAGTTCTTGTTTTTTGTTATTGACAGGGTATATGAGGATCAAGGGGGTGATATAAGCAACAAGGTGGCCCTTTTAGAAGTTCAATGGCAGGTGAGATTAAATGCCATGAGGTGTCCGGGTATTAATGAATGTATATCCATCAAACCAGTGTTAAAACAGAAAGCAAGTTGTATTTAATTCAAAGGGTGAGGGTATTGTGTTATGCTGCACCTATTCTATTCTGTTTAACAGAGTCATCATTTTCAAGGTCTACAGGCTGAGATATATGTATTTTATATTCATATATTTTTGTAAGTTTTCTTAACATATAAGTGTATGTGTATATGTACAAGTCATAGTATGCAGTTAATTGTTGTGATTTATTTTGTGTTCTAATTTTTTTAACATTTTTTAGAATTGTATTAGAATAGGTTTTGTATCTTTAATTGGGTTGAGGCAGTGCTTGGGCTCATTGGTGCATTTAAAATGTGATGTCATTGTTTAATAAGTTCTAATTATGTATATATATGTTGATTGTGATGTTCTAACCGACTCTGAGGATGCCTTTTTAGGTGAAAGCGCTTAGTCGGTGGACGTGTCTGTGAATAAATTCTCTTGGTTTTTCATTGTTGGTCCTTGATTCAGGTTCCTGTTGTTGCCTTTCGTCATTTTTACAATTTTGCTGTGCCCTTTTGTAGGGTTGCATTTGGATATTTGTACTTCTTGTGGAGTGACCTGAGTGCATGTGTTATGTGGCAGATCCTGACACCTGTTAGACAACTGACTGTCACCTTATCCTTGTTCAGTCTAGTGAGTGGGACATCAGCATGCCTCACAATTGAGTCTCCTATGATTACTACATTGGGCAAAGTGTTTTGCCTAAAGGGCTTGGGTGAAGGGGCACACTGGGGTGGCAAGCTATGTGTTCTGGGGTTGGTGTTGTGTTGTGGTGGCCGAGTGCATTCCTATCTCAGGGGCCTCTGTTGTTTGGGTAAAGTTTTATTGAGAGCTTCCATGAAGGTGGGTGGATGGTTTGTGTTTCTATGTGTGGGTTGTGAGGGTTGGTGTTTTGGAGGGCTGTGTGTTCTATGTAGTGAGCTGCAGGTGTTGAACTTCTCCCCTTGACCAGCTTGTCCAGTCTTGGTTGGAGCATGCACTGCTTCCATTTTGGTGATATAAGTGCATCTCTCACGGGTATGAGTGCTGGGAGGAAAGAGGAGAGGGTTGTCTGTGTACAATAGACAGCCACCACACTGTCTCAGAATGCCCAAGTGCACCAGGTTAGCAGGAGAAAGCACAAGGAATTGCTCTACAATCATACCAGGAGGGGTGGTCATAACTAATAAGTACTGGTGCTGTTATTGCGTAGGAACAACTAGTGCTGATAGCACCTAAGTGTGCTACAATAAATGCTACAAAAGCCTGTTAAAGTGCTAGCCAATTAAGCTAATTGAAGTGCAAGAAGTAAAAGAACAACCTTGTTCTAAGGGGAAAACTGAAGAGCAAACTTTCTGGCACCGTAATAGTTCACCTTAGCTGAGCGCCGCTGCACGGTGTGCAAACACGGGTTTTTAATCCAGAAGGTTGAAAGGGATGGAAAAAATGCCCAAACAGCCAATAAACTAGAATTTCTGGACCAGAAACCACTCCTCTTGTGGTAGATAGGCTACCTAGTGCTTACCACTCCTACTGATAAGCTAGAAGGCTTCCCTCTAACACAAAAAGGTCTGGGGGACTCAGAAACGTACAAAACAGTCCTGGATACAACATACCTGTATCTGGACTAGACTAATTACAGAAAGGCGGGAAACAAGCTTAGAACTTTTTTATTTTTGTCTCCCATTGCCTAAATCGTACTTTGACATGCTTCTTCATTTATTTTGATGTCTGCAAAAAACATTTCTGCCAACACATTTGCTACATCCTGTGGCTGGGTAATTATTTCTTTATTTATTAATAGTATGTTACATACACAATTTTCTCTTTCATTTATTTGATATAATTAAAGGCCAAGATGCAAGATCCCATTTCTAGCACTTGTCTACTGTTTTTCAGTTTTTGGTTATTGCACTCTTCACCTCTTTGACCATTAGTTTTATCACCCACATTTCTTTTACCAGATAGCCAACCTCCTTCTTTATACCCCATACCCCGCATTCAAAATTCCCAGAAGTTTTGGTCCTCTTTTCCATATATCCTCTTCCAGATTTCCAGACCCTCTGTTCAGATCTTTTGTGCCTAGGTAGCAAGGCTATTCACAGTCAAAACTGATAGTAGATAAAATAGGTCAATTCACCCAGTGAAATTCAACAAAACCACCCAAGGAGGTAGATGAACGTAGTTCAGGAAGGCAGCAGGATAACCAAACACATAAAAAGTACAGCAGTTTAATGAAACAAAACAGAAACATAAGCGATTTCACGGTATTACAATCCGCTTCATCAGACGTACATAATAAAGTACATTAAACTCTCTTAAATACAATAAGACCAAAGCTAGCAACCAATAATTAAAATGAAACAATTAATCAATTAAAAACAAATGACTTCAAGTGTATACAGTTCAAAAAGAACCTCATAGTATAACAATTCAATAGCGATTGTTGTATAATAAAACCTATACTACTAGTATTAAAAACATAAGAATGTGTAAATACATATAAATAAATATGTGTAAACGATACAAACAAACCTTAATAGTAAATTATTTAATCCTTCTAGATTTCAGTAGAGGTTTCAGAGGAACAGCATCATTAAGTTTCATAGTTTCATAGTTTCATAGTTTGGTACTAGGCTATCTGCCCTGGGGCATTTATAAGCCTAGCCATAGTAATGTGGCTTTCGCCACCCCATGTAATGGTACAAAAGTGTACAGAATAGATTTAGAATACTGTGCCTCTGTCTAGTAGTGACACAGTGAAGACCCCCTTACATAATAGAATTAGTTTACTGTGCCTCTGTCTAGTAGTGACACAGAGATGACCCTGGGGTAAACCTACGATCTCCCATCCACTCGTCAAGATTTCTCTTGAAGAGAGTCAGTGAAGGCTCTGTCTAACATGAACTGGGATTCTGTTCCAGAGTATGGGAAGCCTCTGAGTTATGAATCTGTCCCTCCAGCATGTCCTATTCATATTTGTGCTGAGGTTCAAATCTTTAGCTCTCGTGGTTCTGATGGATTTGGATTTTTTGAGGTGGATCATGTCCATCAATTCCTGATTGGACATGGCCTTGTACGTCAGGAACAGATCACCTCTGAGTAGGCGGTATGCTACTGAATAGAGTTGGAGTTTCTTTAGTCTGGCAGCATATGACATATGTTGGAGACCCTTGATCCTCTTGGTGAGGTACTTTTGGGGTCTCTCTAGCTGTTGCAAGTGCCGGGTGAGGTACATACCAAATGGGGCATTGTACTCAATCATGGGCCTGATAAGGGAGGAGTACAGGGGCACAATGACCTCCTTTGATCTGGATGTGAATCCCTTCATGATAAGGTGGGCAAGGTAGAAAGTCTTTCTAACCACTTTGGCAATGTGGGTGTCAAATGAGAGGTCACTATCGACTTGGGTCCCCAGGTCTCTGATTACTTTTTCCATACTCAGTGGGTTACTGCCTATGTGATAATTTGTGGGCACTTTGTTTTTCCCAAAGGGGATGACTATACATTTTTTGGCATTTAGTTTAAGGCCATGACTCCGGCACCAATTGTCCGTTTCAGTGAGGCCTTTCTGTAGGATGTATGTGTCAGCTGGTGTATCGACTATGGCGCCTAGTTTGCAGTCATCTGCAAACTTTGTCAGCCACAACCCTCCCATGTTTGCTTTCACATCTGAGAAATAAATGCCGAACAAGAGGGGTCCCAGGACAGAGCCCTGTGGGACACCACTTGTCACTGGCTTTGAGTCTGACATGGCTCCAGTGATTTTGACTTGATGGGTTCTATCCTTTAGCCAGTTTGCCACCCATCTTGTGACATATGGATTTACATTTAAACTGTTGAGCTTGTCTATGATGCCAGAGTGGGGTATTGTGTCGAAAGCTTTAGCCAAGTCCAGGTAGGCTGTATGGACTGCTTTGCCCTCGTCAATGGCTCTAGTGACTGTTTTGAAAAAGTCAACCAGGTTTAAAAGGCAGGATCTGCTTTCTACAAAGCCGAACTGGGTGGGATCAAGTGTATGTAAGTCCCCAATGTCTCTGTTTATTAGTTCCATAATGATTCTTTCCATAGCTTTGCAGACCAGGCTGGTTAAGCTTATGGGGCAGTAGTTACCAGGGTCAGTAGAGGTGCCTCCTTTGTGGAGTAGGACTACTGTTGCTGTACACCAGTTTTCAGGTACATATCCTGTAGTAAGAATAAGGTTAAATAGCATTTGTATGTGCGGGTTTAGCTCCTCTTGGAGTTCACGTAGCACGCAACCCGGGATACCGTCAGGTCCCATTGATGCTGTATTTTTAGTTTTGCTGAGGGCGGTTCTCACCTGGACATCTGAGATGACAGGGAGGTTACATTCAGCGCTGGGATACGTATTTCTTCTTTTGGGGGTGAGGGAGGGGAGAAATTTGCACTGAACCTGTCTGCCAGAATGTTGGCAATATCTGTGGGTTCAGTGTATTTTTTGTCATTGTGAACTAGCTCTGAACATATCTGAGGGTTTCCGCTCAGGTTTCTAACATAGCTGAAGAAGGCCCTGTGGTTATCTTTAGTGTCCATAGTGATTTTTCTCTCAAAGTTGGCCTTGGATGTTTTTATGAGAGAACGTAGCTTTCTACTAGTGCTGATCAGAGATGCCTTCTCTTTATGGGATTTTCCTCTGTCGTGCAGTAGCTTCCTTCTTTTGTTATACAATTTGTTTATGGCTGGGGTCCACCAGACAGGACGCCTGCCCTTGGTGGAGAGGGTCTTGGTTTTATTTGGGATTGCATGATCCATGCATTCTTGGAGATGTCCGTAGAAAGCATTTGTGAAGGATTCTGCATTGTGGAATGTGGTTTCCACTGTCCCAGTGGACTTAGAGGATACCATCTCAGTTTTAAGAAGTGTAAAGTCAGCTTTTGAGAAGTTTTTCACTGTAGTCTTTTTTTGTTGGGGGTGGAGGTGGGATATGTATATCCAGGGTGATTAGTTTGTGGTCAGATCTCACTAGTGAAGGGTATACTTCCGGTGTGGAGCACTTTGTCCCCATGTTTGTGATGATCAGGTCTAGTATATTATCTCCCCTTGTGGGAGAGGTGACTAGCTGTTCCATTGCATTTGAATTTATGAATTCCAGGAACCTTTGGGCTAGGGTGTTTTGGCTAGAATAATGCACCCAGTCTATGTTAGGATAGTTGAAGTCTCCCAATATGATGGTGTTTGGTGAGACATTCATATCCTCCAATGTCTTCAGGAAGGCTGAATGGGGTTCCTGAGATTGGGAGGGTGGTCTGTAACATGCTACCAGCTGTATAGCAGTTTTACCTATGGTTAGTTGCACCTGGATGGTCTCTGATGCTTCATGTGTTGCCACTAACCTGGAGGTGTGGGTGTCCTTGATGAATATGGACACTCCCCCTCCATTTTTGGTTTGGCCCGAGTTTTGGGGCTGAAAAGCATGATACGAGGTATAGCCTGGTAGTGCTGGGGTGCTCGCAGGAGCCTTGAACCAGGTTTCAGTTACTGCACAGACATCAATGTCCTCCATACTGAGGTGTGCTTCGAGAGCCTGCATCTTGAGATTTAGACTTCTGGCGTTGAGCAGCATTACCCTTAATTTTTTTCCATTTTTGTTTTCTAAGGAGGTGGGTTTGTCTTTTGAGCCTTGCCTAAAAGGCACTATGGGGAGGCAAGAGCCTTAGCCAATATCCGGAAGCCCAGTGGTGACAGATGCAAGCCGTCCCTTAAGCAGCATGGCTTGTCCAGCATGTCATCCCAAGCAGACAGACATTGGATACCCCTAGAATGACACCAGTATTTGAGCCAATTATTAAAGCTGGTCATCTTGTCTTTGTATTGTGGCATCATTCTTGGTGAGGGCAAGATGCTGCTCAGGGTCAGGGTCATACCAGCCTGGGCTACATAATCAGAGAGCTCCTCTATGTCTCTTTTCATGTAGTCCAGGGAGGTACGTCTCAGGTCATTCACGCCAGCATGGACAATGACGGAGTCATATTTGTACTTGCTTTGGAGTGACCTGAGTGCGTGTGTTATGTGGCGGATCCTAGCTCCGATAAGCAGCTCACCGTTACCCTCTCCTTGTTCAGCCTGGTAAGCGGAACATCAGTGTGTCTGACTATAGAGTCACCTATTACTAGTGTATCAGGCATGGTGTTTGGCCTTAAGGGCTGTGATTGTTTGACACACTGATTTATTGAAGTATGTGATGCATGTGTTATGTTTTGAGGTGGTGGATTTTTGGGTGTCTGCTTTGGGAGCCTCTGTTGTTTTGGTAAGTTTTTTGTTAGAGCCTCCGAGTATGTCTTTGTGTTTTTATGTGTTTGGTTTGCAGTTGTGGTAGGTCTATGTGGGACTGGGTTTGGTGTGTGTGTGGTTACCTTCTCCTTCTGTCTGGTCTTGCCAGTCCTGAGTTGAGAGAGTTCAGCCTCCAGTTTGGCTATATAGTTGCATTTCTCACATGTATTTGTGTTTGTTGGGAGGAGGAGAGGGTTGTCTGTGTACATGAGACAATTGTAGCATTGCCTCAAGATTCCCAGATTAACCAGCTGAACCGGAGAGGATGCAGCAATCTACCACTCGACATGCTAGAATATTACAAGGGAGTGCTGTGCCTTTAAGGGAAGTGGGTACTCACAGGGAAGGTAGGTGGATGTAGTGCTTACTTTAGTTAGCGAGTGCTTACTTAGAAGAGAGGTTTTGAGAACAAGTGCTAGGCTTATAATAAAGCGATTAGACTAGATTATTATAAGAGTAGAGCTTTCTTAAGGGAAAATTTGAAGAGCAGACTTGGTGGAGCAAGAAAAAGTTTAACCTTATTTAACCGGTGCTTCGCTATGCGCACAACTGCACAAAGTCATGCAAACGCGGATTTTAAACAGGGAACTTCAAAAGAGCTAGAAATGGTCCAAAACAACCAATTACTACAAGCTCTTGTGCTGAGGTCACTCCTTCAGGGACAGGTAGGCTGCTCAAGGCTCCCCACTCCCACTGGCGAGCAAAGAAACTTCCTTCTATCCAAGTAAGGCAATGGACATCACAGGAACTACACCACAGCCCAGAATACAGCAAAGCCTGTATACTGGTCTAAACTAGTCGAGGAGAGGCGGGAAAACAAGGATTTTTTTTTGTTTTTTTTGTTTTTGAGATAGAAAGCACACAGAAATGCAGGAAACAGTAATAAATCAGTTACACAGGCTAGCACACTTTAGTGGGCAGCCTCAACAGTTAAATTAACAAACAAACAACTTTTGACCAATTTTCGACTAAATGAAACTTTAAGTGCAGATAATATATAATGCAACACACAGTTAAAAAAACAGTTTAAGCTTGTTCAAGGTAAGCAAGAGAATGTATTTCAGGTAAAAAACAGCAAAACATACTTAAATCAGGAAAGTAGTCGCTTTTCTCAGTTCTCTGCTGCTAGGACCACTCTGCAGGACCAGGAGGAGCTGTTGCTGAGTAGTATAGCCAGAAAAAAATGCTCAGAGGCGGATTTTAAACAGGGAACTTCAAAAGAGCTAGAAATGGTCCAAAACAACCAATTACTACAAGCTCTTGTGCTGAGGTCACCCCTTCAGGGACAGATAGGCTGCTCAAGGCTCCCCACTCCCACTGGTGAGCAAAGAAACTTCCTTCTATCCAAGTAAGGCAATGGACACCACAGGAACTACACCACAACCCAGAATACAGCAAAGCCTGTATACTGGTCTAAACTAGTCGAGGAGAGGCAGGAAAACAAGGATATTTTTTTGTTTTTGAGATAGAAAGCACACAGAAATGCAGGAAACAGTAATAAATCAGTTACACAGGATAGCACACTTTAGTGGGCAGCCTCAACAGTTAAATTAACAAACAAACAAACAACTTTCGACCAATTTTCGACTAAATGAAACTTTAAGTGCAGATAATATATAATGCAACAAACAGTTAAAAAACAGTTTAAGCTTGTTCAAGGTAAGCAAGAGAAGGTATTTCAGGTAAAAAACGGCAAAAAATACTTAAATCAGGAAAGTAGTTGCTTTTTTCAGTTCTCTGCTGCTAGGACCACTCTGCAGGACCACAAGGAGCTGTTGCTGAGTAGTATAGCCAGAAAAAAACGCTCAGAGGCAGATTTTAAACAGGGAACTTCAAAAGAGCTAGAAATGGTCCAAAACAACCAATTACTACAAGCTCTTGTGCTGAGGTCACTTCTTCAGGGACAGATAGGCTGCTCAAGGCTCCCCACTCCCACTGGTGAGCAAAGAAACGTCCTTCTATCCAAGTAAGGCAATGGGCACCACAAGAACTACACCACAGCCCAGAATACAGCAAAGCCTGTATACTGGTCTAAACTAGTCGAGGAGAGGCGGGAAAACAAGGATTTTTTTTTTTTTATTTTGAGATAGAAAGCACACAGAAATGCAGGAAACAGTAATAAATCAGTTACACAGGCTAGCACACTTTAGTGGGCAGCCTCAACAGTTAAATTAACAAACAAACAACTTTCGACCAATTTTCAACTAAATGAAACTTTAAGTGCAGATAATATATAATGCAACAAACAGTTAAAAAAACAGTTTAAGCTTGTTCAAGGTAAGCAAGAGAAGGTATTTCAGGTAAAAAACAGCAAACAATACTTAAATCAGGAAAGTAGTTGCTTTTCTCAGTTCTCTGCTGCTAGGACCACTCTGCAGGATCACGAGGAGCTGTTGCTGAGTAGTATATGTGCGCCTAATCTTAAAATCCATTTCATTTATAATGTTTCCGTAAGATTAACTATATCACCTAACCTAACATTTACATCTTGTACCTGTAAAACCTGAAAGCGAAATGTATGCTTCTTTCCAAATTGTAATGTGTGCTTGGCTAAAGCACTATAAATGTAACCTTTAGTAGTGCAATACACATGATCCCTAATGCGTTCACGTAAAGTGCGATTAGTATTTACACATTCTTATGTTTTTAATTCTAGTAGTATAGGTTTTATTATACACCAATCGCTATTGAATTGTTATACTATGAGGTTCTTTTTGACTTGAAGTCATTTGTTTTTAATTGATTAATTTTTTCATTTTAATTATTAGTTGTTAGCTTTGGTCTTATTGTGTTTAAGAGAGTTTTGTTGTGTCTTTCGACTTATCCTGGTTAGGGGTCGCCACAGCGGAACTCCGGTCCGCTAATGTTTGGTAGTGGATTTTTACATGCCAAGTTACCAGACCTGATGCACAACCTTCAACGAAGGCATGCCCATTCACGTATGCCTCCACACAAAAGACGCTCTAGATGAGACTCGAATGGGACAACGTCTTGCTGTGAAGCGACAATGCTACCACAGCACCACTAATGTACTTTATTATGTACGTCTGATGAAGCGGATTGTAATGCCTTGAAAGCGCTTATGTTTCTGTTTTGTTTCATTAAACTGCTGTACATTTTCATAGGTTCATAGGTTCATAGGTTCATACTAGGCTATCTGCCCTAGGGCATTTATAAGCCTAGCCAGAATGTGTTTGGCTTTCGCCACCCATTTTAAATTTATTTTGCTATGCCCTTTTTCGAGGTTAGTATACTATGCCTCTATCTAACAGTGACACAGAAGTGATACCCGGGGTAAACCTACGATCTCCCATCCACTCATCAAGATTCCTCTTGAAGAGAGTCAATGAGGGACTCTGCCTAACCTGGACTGGGATTTTATTCCAGAGTGAAGGGAGCCTCTGGGTTATGAATCTGTCCCTCCAGCATGTCCTATTTATTTCAGTGCTGAGGTTCAAGTCTCGAGCACGTAGCTCGATGGGATTTGGATTTTCTGAGGTGCAGCATGTCCATTAATTCCGGTTTGGACATGGCTTTATACGTCAGGCACAGATCTCCTCTGAACAGGTGGTATGCCACTGAGTAGAGCTGGAGTTTCTTTAACCGGGCAGCATATGGCATCTGTTTGAGCCCTTTGATCCTCTTGGTGAGGTACTTTTGGGGTCTTTCCAGTTGCTGCAGGTGTCTGGTAAGGTACATCCCAAAAGGGGCATTGTACTCAATTATGGGCCTGATGAGGGATGAGTAAAGAGGCACAATGACCTCCCCTGATCTAGATGTGAATCCCTTCATGATTAGGTGGGCTATATAAAATGTTTTTCTAACCACTTTGGCCACGTGGTTGTCAAATGAGAGATTGCTATCAACTTGGGTCCCCAGGTCCCTAATTACTTCTTCTGAACTTAATGGATTTCCACCTATGTGGTAATTTGTGGGCACTTTGTTTTTGCCAAAGGGGATGACTATACACTTTTTGGCATTTAGCTTGAGGCCATGGCTCTGGCACCAGTTGTCTATTTCTATGAGGCCCTTTTGGAGGATACAACAACAGCAAAAGTAAATTAAGGCACCAAAGTTACACACTGGAAATCAGTCACTGTACTTTATTGCAGAAGACAAACGGTAAGCGCTTTCACAACTTAATGTTGCTTCATCAGACCACATCACTACAACTGATGCTTGGTTAAATACTAGGACAATTAGTATGACATCACAATTTAAAGAGATATTACTCCACTAACATAAGAACATATATCAATATCCATAAGAAAAATGCATAAAATATATAGAAAGGTGCGTATTTACACACAATAATATTATAAACAATAATATTTAAAAACAATAATATTTAAAAAAGGGGGAAGGGGGGTCATCCCTGATGGTTATTAAAAAAAAAAATAATAATATATATATATATATATATATATATATATATATAAATATATATATATATGTACATACACACACATATAACCATAATAGTACAATGAAAAAAAAAAAAAAAAAAAAAAAATATATATATATATATATATATATATATATAAATAAAAACCTCATGTTTTAGTGTTTAAGGCGCCTGGCCTTAAGGTAAGGAACTAATGAGGTGCAGCCATTAAAACCAGGATATCTATCTGCTTGTAATTTAGTGATCCATTGTTGTTCTAATTCTTCAGTGTGGTTTTGTACGTCACCACCTCTGTTTGTCCTTACTATTTGTTGTAAGATTAAAAATTTAAAACAATGGCTACTGTCTGTATTCAGGACATGATTAGCTAGAGCATTTGATTGCTTCTGGTTCCATATGTCCCTTATATGTTCTAACATTCTTTCTTTAAAGCTCCAATTTGTTTTACCTACATAATAGGCATGGCATGCTTGGCAAAAACAAAAATAAACAACATCGACACTTTTACAATCATAATAGTTCTTCGTATAAAGTTTAAAACATTTCACAGGATGAATGTACTCATTTTAAGTGTAGACATGCTGACAAGCAGCACAATTCCTGCACGGGAAGGTGCCCTGTCTGTTTGAGAGATTTTTTCTAAAAGTCTGATGTTCTCTATTACAGAGCTGCTGCTTTAAAGACACATTATTTCTAAAACTGAAGTTTGGGGTGTCGCCAACTGTGGAAACCAGACCTGGTATTTCATGTAATAGGTGCCAATTCTTTTTAATAATTTCCGTATACTTATTGATGTCACTTGCAAATCTAAACACTATTCTAAACTTATTTCTATCAATACTTGTATCATAAGGTAGACTTGTATCAGCACTATAAGAGCTCATGTATGGTTTACATCTTGTAGATCTCAATTTCCATGCATCTGCTATCACTCTAGTGATTTCTGAGCTAGAATAGCCTCTTGTTTGAAATTCGTCTTGTAACTTATTTAAAGCAACTGCTGCCTCTTCATCATTATTATGTAGGCGTAGGGTTCTATAGACTTGTCCTTTGAGGACATTTCTAGGTATGTGTCTCGGGTACATGCTGCACACTTTTCAAAGAAAAGGAGGACTGCACACTTTTCAAAGAAAAGGAGGATGTAAAAACTGATCTTATTGTTAACATTTCTTCCTTTACTCTAACTAATGAACAAAACAGTTTGCTTAATAAGGGTTTGTCTTTTATACCTGCCAAGAAGGCAGATTTAACTGAAATGCTAACAGACTTGAAACTGCTTGGTAGGAATTTATCATTAAAATGCATGTTTCGTAATAATGAAAATGTCAATGTAAATATATACAAGAAACCTAGCACTTTTGTACCCCCCACCCCTCCAGGCATACAAAGATTTTTAGATATCTGTGAAAATGCTTTTAATGAAGCTTATACTCCTGGTACGCAAGGCTGCACCTTTCATAATTTAAATACAGAAGAATATAGGGCTCTACATGAATTGCAGGATTTACATTCTCTTATTATTAAACAAGCAGATAAAGGTGGTAAAATTGTATTAATGGACAAAGATTTATATGTTAACCAGATGAAGATTTTGCTATTAGATACTTGTACCTACCAAATGCTGACAAAAACAGCTGTAATTGCTATGACTGATAAAGTGTCTTTTTTAGTGTTTGATTTACTGATTACAGGATTAATTGATGAATCCTTATTCAATTATTTTTCAGTACAAAAACCTCTAGTTCCTAGGATTTATGGACTCCCTAAAATCCATAAACATCCCACGGTTCCTCCTTTACGCCCCATCGTATCAGGAGCAGGATGGTGCACTGAGCCTCTATCTATTTATGTAGAAGGCATTTTACATGAGTTCTTGGATAGTTGTTATACAGTTCTTAAGAGACACAAAAATGTTTTTACAGTGGTTGCAAAATAGAATGGAAACCATTGATAATGATGAAGAATTTGTATTCCTTACCATGGACATTGAATCTCTTTTTACTAGTATTCCAAATGTTTGGGGTATTGATAGAATAAGAGAATTCCTCGATATGAATAAGAAGCTGACTACTAATAAGATTATGCTAGTCTGTGCACTATTGGAGATTATACTTGAAAATAACATTGTAGCTTTTCAGGATCAATTTTTTCTACAGAAGATTGGTGTGGCTATGGGAACTTCATGTGCAAATAGCTACGCCAATCTATCACTAGTACGATGGGAAGAACAATATGTTTTGTCAGATGTTAACCCATTTTTGGGCTACATTCTCTGGTACGTCCATTTCGTGGATGATGTTTTTGTCTTGTGGAAAGGGCATGGTGAAAATATCAGTAATTTCATTGATTACCTGCATAGTACTACAGACTTACTTTTACTTTTTATGATACATGTGTTGATTTCTTGGATGTGAGTGTCACCCTTACTAATTTAAAGCAGATAAGAACCAGTATTTATTACAAACCTACAAGAACCAATGCCTGTCTGCACAGGTCAAGCATGCACCCGAGACACATACCTAGAAATGTCCTCAAAGGACAAGTCTATAGAACCCTACGCCTACATAATAATGATGAAGAGGCAGTAGTTGCTTTAAATAAGTTACAAGACGAATTTCAAACAAGAGGCTATTCTAGCTCAGAAATCACTAGAGTGATAGCAGATGCATGGAAATTGAGATCTACAAGATGTAAACCATACATGAGCTCTTATAGTGCTGATACAAGTATACCTTATGATACAAGTATTGATAGAAATAAGTTTAGAATAGCTTTTAGATTTGCAAGTGACATCAATAAGTATACGGAAATTATTAAAAAGAATTGGCACTTATTACATGAAATACCAGGTCTGGTTTCCACAGTTGGTGACACCCCAAACTTCAGTTTTAGAAATAATGTGTCTTTAAAGCAGCAGCTCTGTAATAGAGAACATCAGTCTTTTAGAAAAAATCTCTCAAACAGACAGGGCACCTTCCTGTGCAGGAATTGTGCTGCTTGTCAGCATGTCTACACTAAAAATGAGTACTTTCATCCTGTGAAATGTTTTAAACTTTATACGAAGAACTATTATGATTGTAAAAGTGTCGATGTTGTTTATTTTTGTTTTTGCCAAGCATGCCATGCCTATTATGTAGGCAAAACAAATAGGAGCTTTAAAGAAAGAATGTTAGAACATATAAGGGACATATGGAACCAGAAGCAATCAAATGCTCTAGCTAATCATGTCCTGAATACAGACAGTAGCCATTGTTTTAAATTTTTAATCTTACAACAAATAGTAAGGACAAACAGAGGTGGTGACGTACAAAACCACACTGAAGAATTAGAACAACAATGGATCACTAAATTACAAGCAGATAGATATCCTGGTTTGAATGGCTGCACCTCATTAGTTCCTTACCTTAAGGCCAGGCGCCTTAAATACTAAAACATGAGTTTTTTTATATATATATATTTTTCAATGTACTATTATGGTTATATGTGTGTGTATATGTACACACATATATATATATATATATATATATATATATATATATATATATATATATATATATATATATATTTATTTTAATAACCATCAGGGATGACACCCCCCCTCCCCCCCCTTTTTAAATATTATTGTTTTTAAATATTATTGTTTTTAAATATTATTGTGCGTAAATACACACCTTTCTATATATTTTATGCATTTTTCTTATGGATATTGATATATGTTATTATGTTAGTGGAGTAATATCTCTTTAAATTGTGATGTCATACTAATTGTCCTAGTATTTAACAAAGCATCAGTTGTAGTGATGTGGTCTGATGAAGCAACATTAAGTTGTGAAAGCACTTACCGTTTGTCTTCTGCAATAAAGTACAGTAACTGATTTCCAGTGTGTAACTTTGGTGCCTTAATTCACTTTTGCTGTTGTTGTGTGTTCTGGGCACCTCAGTGTACCTGCAGCCATTTGTTTTTTGCATCTTCCGTTCCTTTTGGAGGATGCTTGTGTCGGCTGGAAAGTCGATTATGGCGCCCAGTTTGCAGTCATCTGCGAACTTGATCAGCCACAGTCCTTCCGTGTTGGCCTGTACCTCAGAAAAATATATACCGAACAAGAGAGGTCCCAGGACTGAGCCTTGTGGGACACCACTTGTAACTGGTTTGGAGTCTGACATGGCTCCAGCAATTCTAACCATGTGGGTTCTGTCCTTGAGCCAGTTTGCAATCCATCTAGTGACATAGGGGTTTATATTTAAGCTGGTGAGCTTATCTATAATGCCCGAATGGGGTATTGTATCGAAGGCTTTTGCAAGATCCAGGTAGGCTGTGTGGACCACCTTCCCCTCGTCAATGGCCTTGGTGTCTGTTTCAAAGAAATCAACCAGGTTTAAGAGGCAGGATCTGCCCTTATCAAAGTCGAACTGGGTAGGATTCAGTGTCTGTAGGTCCCCAATATCTTTATTTATGAGGTCCATGATGATCCTTTCCATAGCTTTGCAGACCAAGCTAGTCAGGCTTATGGGGCGATAGTTTCCAGGATCCGTTGAGGCACCACCTTTATGGAGAGGGACCACTGTTGCTGTACGCCACTCTTTGGGCACATATCCTGTAGTAAGGCTGAGATTGAACAGTAGTTTTATGTTTGGGTTTAGCTCTTCTTGGAGTTCATGTAGGACGCAGCCCGGGACACCGTTTGGTCCCATTGATTCTGTGTTTTTCACTTTGGAAAGGGCGGCTCTTACCTGAGCATCTGAGATGTCAGGGGGGCAGCACTCTGCTGGGATAGATATTTGCCCTTTTGGTGGGGAGGGCGGGGGAGAAGTTTGCGCTGAACCTGTCAGCTAGGATGTTGGCAATGTCTGTGGGTTTGGTGTATTTTTTGTCATTTTGGACTAATGCTGAGCATATCTGAGAATTACCACCCAGGTTCCTAATATAACTAAAGAAAGCCTTGTGATTATCCTTAGTGCCCTGTGCAATTTTTCTCTCGAAGCTGGCCTTAGACAATTTTATGAGTGCCAGTAGTTTTTTGCTAATACTGATCAGTGATGCCTTCCCTTTTTGGGATTTTGCTCTATCATTTAGTAGCTTCCTCCTTCTATTGTATAGTTTGTTTATGGCTGGGGTCCACCAGACAGGACGTCTGCCTTTGGAGGATTGGGTCTTGGTTTTATTTGGGATTGCATGATCCATGCATTCCTAAAGGTGTTCATAGAATGCATTTATAAAGGATTCTGCGGTCTGGGACGTATTTTCCACAGGCCCGGGGGCTTTGAAGGATTCCACCTCGGTTTTGAAGAGTGTGAAATTTGCTTTAGAGAAGTTTTTCACTGTGGTTTTCTGGGCAGGGGGTGGGGTCGGGATGTGAATATCCAGTGAGATTAGTTTATGGTCTGATCTTACCAGTGAGGGATACACTTCTGGTCTGGAGCATAGAGTCCCCATGTTGGTGATGATCATGGTGATGGTGTGGTATATTGAAGATTTACCCACGGTTGGTGTGGTTTAATCCTGAGGGCGAAGCCCGTGGGCAACCATGGGTAAATCTTTAAACAGATGAAAGAAAGACCTTGAGCCAATGAAATAGCCTTTACCAGCTTGAACCTTAACGCAAGTTTATTATGTTACAAAGAGACAGCGTTTTCGCTACTCAAAAAAGGTAGCTTCCTCAGAGGATGAAAAGAGCGCGAAAACAGCGCTCTTTTAAACTCTGCACTGTAATGCACTTACTATTACATCACTTCCTACAAAGCGGTAGTTTTTTTTAAAAATAAGTCTGACAATACATCAAATGCCATATCATAACTGCATTAAAACATTAAAATAGTAAAGTGATTAACTTGTAAAGAATGGGTAAATCTTTAATATATCACAAGCATATCATCGGTTATTGCTATTATACAATGACATTATTTAAGAAAAAAATACTTACTTTTCTTAAATAATGTCTTTGTATAATGGCGGATTGCTGTTCTTCCACCGGTTGTGGTATACTGCTTCTTAGTTTTGATGCACTGCGCATGCGTATGGGACTTGTGTTCCCATGTATACCCAGTACATCAATGCTTTGAAACGGAAGCAATGGAGAAAATAAAGTCTCCATTGCTCCATTTTCTCTCTATTTTTTTTAATTGTAAAACAAAAAGGGTTTGGGGCAGTTTATACCAACGGAAAAAAGTCCGGGCGACCGGACCTTTTCCCGTTGGTATATTGTGGTATTTACAATGGGCACACTGGTTGGGCTGGCCAATCAGCATGAGCGTTTTCGAATATTAATAGGGAGTCATTGTATAATGTGCATGATATGATCAGAAATTAACAATCATATTTTCAGATAGAAATACAAACAGTGACACTGGTATCATTCTGCACTTGTGTGCTCATTATTTAATTACTCAATATTTTTCTCATCAGAATAAAATATGATTTATAATAAAGAATAAATATCATATGGACTTTAGTTGGGCTAGCCTAGTACAAACATAAAAATCGTGCTTAGAGATTATTTTTCACATTTTGTCAAGCGTAACTGGAAATGCTAATGACTGCTCTTCTTTAATGTAAATAGGAAAATCTACCACAATGACATCATCAGTTTCACTGGCTGTAGCTGTCTTTTTAGCCATGCTTCTGTTACTGGCACTAACATCAGTTTTGTACTTTAAATGGAAAGCCAAGAAGATAGCAAGCTATCAAGGTAAGACATTATTAAAGAAGCAGTTAATTATTTCCAGTCTCTTAGTCAAATATTTTATCTTATTTATTTGGTAATTGCTATTGTTGGAGGAAGGACTCCACATAACACATTGAAATGTATGCGATATGGCAAGAGAATCCAGGGATAATACTTTGAAAGCAATTAATATAAAACTATATAAAATGGCATTTTGTAATATATTAATCGCATGATAGAAACTACAATAATGCATGGAAAATATTTATGCCAGAATAACTAGAATGTAATATTCCCAATTTTGAAAAATGTGGCTCCAATCCACTCATAACTACTAAATACCCAGAATGTTTTGCACTCTAATTTATGGTTCTAAGCTCTAGCCAATATGTATGGAATAAATATTAAGCAATAAAAGCAATATGTCTATTGTATATAATTAACCACTTAGACAGTGTTACATAGCATGTAAACACTGGGCAAGCTTTTAAAATTGCTCTTCATAAAGAAACACCACAGTGTCTGAACAGTTGTAGATAGCCTTCTCACAAACTGGACAAAAATCTAATAATTAATGGGATTCAATAAGTGGTGACCAGTAATGTGTGTAGTATATATGGGTGAAGTTTACCTAGTATGTTTTTGGTGCAAGAGTGCTGGCAGTGAAAGTATGCATTTTTGCAGATGACTCAAATATCAGGTAAATCCACCAATGGAGGTAGAAGAGGGGCATGTCCAGACAATGAGATTTTACCAAAGTATACCAGGGGAAATTTGCAGTAAAAGAAGTGCAGAGTAATGCACTAAGGTTATGGGAAGCCATCACAGTTACAGGTAAACAGAAAATATAGGAAGAATCATAAGTGAGAAAGCTAACCAGGTAAATAATCTGTAGA
>NC_056729.1:1410609055-1410664055 GCF_019279795.1 Protopterus annectens | reverse complement strand
CCTTTAGCCTATCTGTGTAGGGTAGACATTTGAGGCCCTGGATTCTCCTGGTGAGGAACATCTGTGGTCTCGCCAGCTGCTAGATGTGCTTTGTGAGGTACATGCTGAAAGGGGCATTGTACTCAATAATGGGTCTTATAAGAGAAAAATACATGGATGTTATGACCTCCTTGTCCCTAGATGAGCTGCTCTTACTAATGAGATGGGCCATGTAGAAAGCTTTCCATACAATGGAGGCCATATGGTGGTCAAAAAGTCAGTTTGCTATCAACCTGGTGCCAAGTCCCTCACGACTGATTGTGTGTTAGGACCTTGTTATTGTGATAATTTGTGGGGACGTCACTCTCCCCAAAGGGGATGATGATGCATTTTTTGGCATTCAGTTTGAGGCCATGTTTTTGGCACCAGTCATTTATTTAGGTGAGACAAGGATGTCCACATCACTAGGGGAATTGATGACAGTGCCCAGCTTGCAATAATCTGCAAACTTGGTCAGCCATAGCCCACTGGTTTTGGCCTGCACCGCAGAAAAGTATATCCCAAGCAACAGAGGCTCCAAGACCAATCCCTGGGGTACACTGCTTGTTATAGGTCTACTGCTTGAGGTGGCTTCCCCTATTTTGACTAGATGGGTTTTATCAGTGATCCAGTTTGCTGCCAATCTGGTAATATATGGATTGTTGCCTAGTTGAGAGAATTTATCTATTACACCTGAGTGGGGAATAGCATCAAAGGCTATGGCCAGTTCAAGATAGGTGGTGTGTACCATCTTCCACTCATCCATGGCTTTAGTGACTGTCTCAAAGAAGTCGACCAAATTTAACAGGCATGACCTCCCCTTGACAAAACCAAACTGTGTGGGATCAAGTGTTTGGAGGTTGACAAAGTCTTTGTTAATGAGGTCCATGATAATCTGCTCCACGGCCTTGCAGATCAGACTAGTTAGGCTGCTGGGTCTATAATTTTATGGATCAGTGAACACTCCACCTTTGTGCAAAGGGATGACAGTGGCTGTCCCCCTCTCGGCTGGGACAAAGCCGGTACTCAGGCTTTGGCTAAATAGGGTGCTTAATGGTGTTACATGTTCCTGCCTGAGTTCATGTAGGATGCAGCCTGAGTTGTTATTGGATGCCATGGAGGCTGTATTTTTTTGCCTTTGAGAGGGCAGTGATGACTTGCTCCCTAGAGATAAGGGGAGGGAGACAGGTGCTGAGGATGCCCTAAATTATTGATGGGGGACAGTAGGGTGATGTTTTCACTGATCCTGCCTGCCAGCAGGTTGGCTATATCTACGGTGTTTGTCTATATGGTGTCCTTGACCACCAGTTCTGAGCCGATCTGAGTGCTTTCTTTGAGACTGCGGACATATGTGAAGAAGGCCTTATGATTGTCTTTAGTAGATGTGGCCAGTTTGGACTTGAAGTTTGCTTTGGAGGATTTCACTTGTACTCTTATTTGCTTGTTTAGGCTAAGGACAGATTGCTTCCAATTAGGCACCTGCTACTTCTTGGTCCTGGGCAACAATTTTTCATTTTATTATAGAGTTTACTTATTGCAGATATGCACCAGATAGGTTTACTCTTCCTTGAGGAGGAGGATTTTGTCCTGTCAGGTATTCCTGATTCCATGCAGGTATATAAATGCTCGTATAGTACTTTGGTGTAGGTTTGGACATATGTGCCAGTTCCTATGGAGGGGAGGGGGCTGTGAAGCTGTTTATACCTTCCCTCAGGAGGTTGTAATCAGCTTTGGAGAAGTTTTTTTGTTTGACCCTAGCAAAGGGGAGGTTGGAGGAGATGGTGACTTTGAAAGTAACCGCTTTGTGGTCATAGGTTCATAGGTTCGTACTAAGCTAACTGTCCTTGCGAGCCATTTTAAGCCTAGCCAATTATCCCTTGTGAGAATCAAACCCTGCACCTTGTGCTTGTAAGGCGAACACCTTAACCATTAGGCCACCCTCCCAACCCTCTCTTACCAGGGAGGATGACACTGTAGGGATGCTGCAGTGGTTACTCATGTTGGTTAATACCAAGTCCAAGATATTTTCACCTCTTGTGAGGGTGTCGACTAGCTGGTCCAAGGCATTTACATTGACAAAATCAAGGAATCTCTGGGCATTTGTGTTTTGGCATGTGTAGTTCTTCCAATCTATGGTTGGATAGTTAAAGTTGCCTAGGCTCTGGGTAAAGGGTTGAATCTTGATAAATCTGAAGAGGTCCAGATAGGTGGAGTGGGCATCTTGAGTCAAAGTTGGGGGCCTGTAGCTAGCTATGATTTGAATAGGGGTCTTGTCAATGATTAACTGCACCTGGAATGTCTCCTGTGTATCATACTGTTTGACCAGCCCGGAGGTGTGTATATCTTTTATATATATTGCAACTCCACCTCATTTTGCTTTGCTGCCCATGGTTTGGGGTCTGAATGTATGATAAGATGAGTAACCTGGTATGGCTGGGGTGCTGTCTGCAGCTTTGAACCAAGTTTCTGTGACTGTACAAGTATCAGCATCTTCCAGGGTTAAGAATGCTTGCAATGAGTGCAGTTTCATGTTTAGACTCCTAGCATTTAGCAGCATGAACTTTAATTTGCGTTTTGATGAAATTTTCATGTTGGTAGTTTTGACCTCATTGCACTGCCTAAAAAAGGCACTATGGGGGAGCCAAGAGCCTTTGCCAGAAGCCTGAAGCCCAAGGAAGACAGACGCAGGCCATCTCTGGCAAAGCATCATGGTTTGTCAGTCATGTCCTGTCAGGCTGTCAGATACTGGATCCCCTTGGAATGACACCACAAACTAAGCCAGTTGTTAAAGTCAATCATTTTCTGTTTGTATTGCGGCATCATTCTGGGTGACAGTAGAATGCTGCTTAAGGCAGGGAACATAACTGTCTGGGACACATATTCAGGGAGCGTGATCATGTCTCTCTTCATATAGTCCAGGGAGGTACGTCTCAAGTCATTCACGCCAACATGGACTATGACAGAGTCATAACAGTATATGTTGTTGAGAGACTTGAGTGCATGAGTGATATGGTGGAGTCTAGCACCTGACAAACAACTAGGTTCATAGGTTCATAGGTTAGTACTAGGCTAACTGCCCTTTATGCCCATTTTTTTAAGCCCCAGTTTTCCCCTGTGAGATTCAACCCTGCACCTTTGTTGTGTGGCACAAAACAACCCTTATTATTAGGCCACCCCCCCAACCCCTCCACTAATTGTGACTTTCTCCTTATCCAGCCTACTGAGAGGCACATCTGTGTGTCTCACAATGAAGTCTCCTATGACTAATATGTTGGGTTTATGTTTAGGCCTAAGTGGCTTTGAGACACAGGTGTGTGGACTATGTGTGGTGTGGTGTCGTGGGTAGTGGAGTTTGCACGTATTTTTGACTCAGAGGTCACTTTTGTTTGGGTATGTTTTTTGTTGAGGATATCCAAATATGTGGGTGGTGTTTGAGGTGTGGTGTTTGTGTTAACAACATTCTCAGTGCCAGATATATTGGCTTGTGAGGGACAGAGCACTGACTCAAGTTTTTAATGCAATTTGTAATTGCATCTCTCACAAATTGTGTTCCTAGGTGGTAGTAGCGGGCTGTCCATATACATGAGGCAGTTGCTACACTGTCTCAGGATGCCCATATCAACCAGACTGGCAGGAGAAAGCGTAGGAAATCGTCCATCCATATTTGTCAGAATCTGAGGGAAAGAGGCCACAGAGAGCTAAGACAGTATAGGGTGGAAGGTCTAAGAGTAGTACTACTAGGTGATAACACAAGTGCTACTAAGGGAAAATTTGTAGCTGGAATACCTCACAAAGGGTTAAAAGCAGTGCAGCTGCAGGGCGTGACATGCAAACAATCCCAAACCAGCTCAAATGCGGGGTTTAAATACCACAAAAAATAGAAGATTCTAGTAACACAGAAGTTTAGCCAATCCTGCTAGTCCCTGCTTTCTTTACCAATCAGCTTGTGCCAGACAAGGTCCAGGCACCCCTGCTACTCTCACTAGCAGAGGAGATAGGCCCCTACCAACACAAGATGGCTGCCAGAAACACAGAAGGCAAAGACAAGATAGCTGCAGGAAACACAGAAGGCAAACAAAAACTCCAGCTCTGTATGCAGCAAACCTGTATCCTCAATTTAAGGGTTAAGAACACAGTAAAACTCACAAAAAATATTTTTGATTCTCCACCACTGCTGCTAAATTCAGGCTTCCTTAATGCCTCTTCCAAATGATCCATGTCCCTGCATTTTCCACACATCAGCAACTTCTCACTGTGACCTGCAGCAGGAAGGTCCCCTGTCAGAACAGTATCTGTTCATGTAGGCATGCACTCCACAATAAAGCTTTAAGAAGATGCACCATCCAGGCACTGGAGATTTAGACTGGAGAAGTGAGGACACATCACACTTTTTCATGCCTCCACCCAAGCCTTTTCCATCCTGCTGCATCTTTCATTAGGCTGAGTACTCAATGTGGAGTGACCTGAGGATGTACCTGCTCTCGGCCTTTAGAGCTGTCTGCTTACCCATTCCTTACATATGTACAGCCTGATAATCTCGCTCACTCCAACTTTGGCCTCAACCAGGGTTCAGTGAGAGAGCTACCCAGCATGCTCCTCTTTCTAGGAGATTCCCTCAAGGTTGGAGACATGCGCTTATTAAACATGTCTTTAAGGGAAAGGGGAGTAGGACAAACCCAGAGTCACACAGACCCTTAAGTCTACTTCCATGTTGTGGAAAAATAATGGAGAAGGTAATATTGGATGCTACTGTCAGAAATGGATAGACTGGGACCTGAAACTACATATCAGCATGCATATCTTGAAAATAGATCTATTACGACCTGTAACATGATGTTCTATAACAATATAATAACTAGCTATAAATGAAAAATTGTGTTATGATATAATTTATATAGATTTAACTTCAGCATTTGACAGGGTCATACACAAAACACTGATCAATAAATAAGTACAACTAGGTATTGATGTACTCTTGATAAGATGGATAGCTGCAGGGATTAGAAATAGGACATGGCAAGTATCATACAGCAACTATAGGAATGAGAAGTGTACTAATTGGTTCTCTGACAGGGTATCTGATGCACGGAACAGACTACCAAATTATATTAAAGCAAGTACTAGTTTAGATATTTTAAGAACAGCCTTGACACTTATTATGGGAACAAATGTTTTGGTATATTGGCAAGCTAGAAGGGCATTAATGTCCATGCTTGAAATATTTGTATGTATGTAAGCGTGCCCACTGAGCCTGCATTTGCCATTAAGCACCACAGTTGGTAAATTATCTTAGGTCATCTGGGCCATAATCATAGCTTTATATCTCTATGTCACTGATGTAGCAAAGACCTTCTCAACATGCTTTGCAAATGTTTGGTCTCTTTATGCCTGAGCTTCTTTACCAATATTAATGGAATTTCTTGTACACAAACACACACAACACACACATGTATTTATTTGGTATTTGTTTACTGGGAAAATCCGACTGGGTCATGATGTACCCATTTTCAGTGGAGGCCCAGGGAGAATAGCTCCAGATACATATGGTTAACAGAATGAAAAACTAAACAGACAAAATAAAGCCATAACATTCAAGAACAAATATGAAAACACATTACTTTGTCAGAATAAAAACTCAACAGACATAATAATGGCATGGTGTTCAAGCATAAATTATATGGAAAACCTGATAATAGGAAGATGCAGCATTATTTACATAATAGATGATTAGCTTAACAATTACTAATATTCTAGAGGTCATGAAATATGGTAACATATTATACTGGTGAAGGCGTAGAATAGCAAGAGTATAGAAGGGTAGGGTGTGACAGACGGGATAGTAGGAATATGTAGATGTGGAAAAGGTATGAGTGTAACCTCAGAGCCGTATGTGTAGAGAAAGGGAGGGCCGGGTAAGTCAGTAGTGGGGATAGGGAGAGTAGAGATAGAAAAAGTTATAATAGTACATTAGCCTGGGCTCATAAAGGAGCAAATCCAAGCTTTGTTGAAGTATTCCTTTACAGAAGTTTTGAAGGAGTGCAGGTTAGTAGCAATTTTGATAGTTAAAAGAAGGGAGTTCCATAATTTTGCCACAGAGCAGGAATAACGGCTTAGGCTTGGGGTTTTGTTAGGTTTATAAGTTGTGAGGAGATGTTTGTCTTCAAATCTGAGATGTTTATTTGGGATATAAAAGATAATTAATGGGGTGAGAAGAACAGCAGGACAAGCTAGTGGGTTGTGGATGATTTTGTACACCATAGTAAGTCATATGTATTGGAGGTGGAGGGGGAGTTCAAACCATCTTAGGGAATGTAGGGCTTTAAACTGATGAGTTAGAAAGGTTGCGTTTATGGCAAATCTGGAGATTATTTTATAGCAGCTTTCTAGTTTTTTTCTTAGGGAGGTCTGTAAGTTAGTTAGAATTGGGGCCCCAAATAACAGTGAGGGCAAAAGGTAGGTTTTGGTCAGGGTAATTTTGGTAACTGCTGTGAAGAAGGTTTTATTCCTGTATAGCATACCTAGTTTTCAGTGGTTTTTTTTATACTGTTTTGTATGGGATCTATTTCTAAACCTTAAACCTCATATTACCAAACTTCATTTTCACAAGATGAAAATAGCAAAAGCTTACATACCCGAATGGTGAATTTTTCCCAGGGTAAGTAAACACTTGCCCAACTTGCCCTTTTTTCCATTGTAGTGCGATCCCGGAGTGTGTGTGTGTGTGTGTGTGTGTGTGTGTGTGTGTGTGTGTGTGTGTGTGTGTGTGTGTGTGTGTGTGTGTGTGTGTGTGTGTGTGTGTGTATATATATATATATATATATATATATATATATATATATATATATATATACACACACACACACACATATGTATGTATATATATATATATATATATATATATATATATATATATATATATACATACATACATACACATATTTGGAGGGTAGATGGCATAGCCCCCACCTAGGTGGGGTTTACTTGCTTTGGTGTGTGTTTCGTGTAAGTTTGGGCAAGTGTTCGACTACACTTCTTAGGCAGGTACTTTTCAAGGAGCAAGAATCATTAGCTCAATATTAGGTTTTATCTGCATGTGAGATTCTTCTGGTAAGCTTCCTATGCCCATAAATACATCAGCATAGTCATCCAGGTTAGCATTGCTGTGGTTTGATAAAGTATCAGAAATGTCTCTTTCACAGTGTGACTGATCCACAACCCATTCAGTCTTTGTTTTTACACTACAAATTCTTTTTACCATTCCTAAAATTATTTTCTGACATGATATTATACTCTGCACTTGTAGAAAGTTTAAATTTCAGATTCTGTTCATTTATCATAAGTAATTCCTTCCAACAATCTGATTTGCACATTTCATTGCTTCATATGCATTTTCTGATTTCACACTACAAGTTCTTTTCATTATCCATAAGTAGTTCACTTTCAGTTTACAATTAGTTGTTCAGATCATCTGAGCTCCTACCATAGTTGCTGAATCATAACAACTTAGGTTGTCACTTATGCCACTGTTTCCAGAGTAAGTTGCAAGACAGAAATCCTGTTGTTCATATGCCTCTGTTTAGTAAGTCCTCCAATATCACAGCCCCTCCCGTGAAACAGCAAGAAAGGTTTTAAACTGCCTGCCAATGATCACTGTTTCTCTGAAATGCAGTGATCTAGGACTGAGAGTAATAAAGTAAAAGGATTTTATTTATTTTACGTTTGTTTACTGGGAAAATCTGACTGGGCATGGATTGCATTTTAAGTGGAGGCCCGGGGAGAAAAGCTCCATAATGATTAGTACAGCAAATACAGTAAATGCAATACACATGTTGATAAAGTACAGTACAGAGTCAAAAAGTTAATAAAGTACAGTTTCAAGGCCAAGAAAGGAGCAAAAAGTAAATATACTATAAGGAATACAGTGTATTGCAATAAACAACACAGTTGAAAGGACATTTTGTTCAGTTGCTTGATTACACTCACCAGTGGCTAGTACAGTAAACACACATTGAGTAAGAGTATAGAAAGGAGTTGTTGCAAGCTTTTATAGAAGGTAAAAGTATGATATCATCTAATTAAGTGAAGCTACCTAGGGCCAGAACAATTACATAAGCAAGAAGTATGTAGATGGGACCAGAGGAGTTTTTTTTAATTATTTTTGTTTTCAGTGGTCCTAATATCTAAGGGGATGGTATTCCATGTTTTTGTAACAGAAATGGAAAATGAGGAGTCCCCTGAGCTATTGTTGCTTTTGCCTATGTTTGCCAGTGCTTTATTAATGGATCTTAATAGGCATTTGTTAAAGTAGATATTAAATATACCTTGATGAGATGAGCAGGAACACTATTGGGATAATACATAACTTAGTGGGCTATTGTAAGCTGGATATATGTGAGCAGGTTGGGTAATTCTAGCCAGGATAGTTGCTTGATTGCTATGCAGTGTTGTGTCCTAAAGGGTGAGTCAGTAACAAACCTACTATTTTATTGTAGCAAGTGTTTAGTTTGTTAAAGTCTGCTTTGTTTAGTTTGATGAGTATGGGAGAGGTATAGGGGAGTGTGGATAGTAGGTGGGTTTTTGTGATGGTGGCTTTACTGTCATTGGTGAGGTACTTTTTGTATCTATAGAGGGTTACGAGATTTTATGGACTTTATTGTTTGTGCAATATGTATATCAAATTTCTTGTTGTGACCTATGATAACCCCTAGAAGTTTGGTGTGTTGGACAGGTGTGATAGGGGTGTTATTAGCTGAGAATATTGTGAATGGTGGTATGGGGTCTAAGGCTCTAGTGGGATAGAATATCATTAGCTGTGTTTTATTGGGGTTAACTATTAGTTGAGAGTTGGCTAACCAGGTTTCAACAGCGGTAAAGGACTCGTGTCAGTTTCTGGAGATCAGAGTGAAGACATCAGCGTACTGGACTAGAGTGGCATGCCGGGTAGCTTTGTGGAGTTGGTTGTTGAATATGTGGAAAAGAAGAGGTCCAAGAATGGATCCTTGGGGAACCACTAGGGTCACAGGTAGGAGGGGAGATAAGGAGTTTTGCCATTTTATTGCTTGTTGGCAGTTGGTTAGATAGCCTTGAAACCACTCTAATGTGGAGTGGCTGAGATTAAGATCTGAGAGAGCAGAAAGGCTTCGGGATGGGAGAAAGTATCAAAGACCTTGGAGAGATCTACGAATACAGTAGATACTAGGTTACCATTGTTTTAATGTTGGTTTACTGTGATGGCAAAGCTAATAGGGGCTGTGGTAGTACTGTGATTGGAGCAGAATCTGCATTGAGTGTTGGTTAGCAGGTTATTAGTGAGGAGATTATTTGGAATGTATAAATTTTTTGAGGATTTTAGATAAGGGGTACAGAATGGCAATTGGACGGTAATTAGATAGTTCCACAGAGTTACCTCCTTTATGGAGTGGTATTATACACAAAATTTTCCACAGAGAAGGAACACATTGTTTTGATAAACAGCAATTAATGAGCATAGAGACTGGATTTACTTATACTTAACTGACTGTGTTAGTCCCACTATGCTCTCTTCAGGGAGACCCAAGGGAGTACTTATACTACTAGGGAAAATTTGTCCACAGCATCGGGATCGGAGAGTGTGTGCAAGATTCCAAGGAAATGTTTCAAAGAAACCTGTTTGATGGAGATGAGTCACCAAATGATGGATGTATAATTACAACTCAACAGTCGGGAGGGTTGCTGTTAGAAAAATATGTATTAATATGTGTATGCTTAATGACAAATTAATAATCAAGTGTTTTTAATATGCTTTTCATTCTATTTCTTATACACTGTGATTTATATAAATTGAGTTTCGTATGAGACCAAAAATATGCCTTATTGAAACTGCAGCATGCTTACTGAAACTTGTAAGTTGCCCTCTGACCTAGTAACTGCTAGCACAGCAATATTCTTGTTTATGCCTTGTGGAAATGTACTTGAGAAGCAGGTGTTAATCTGCTAGGTCAGAAGCATATGAATAGACAATATACCATTGAATAAATGTAATGATTCCAGACAGACAGCCTTGTTCAGAGGATGGGAACCTCTGCAGCTGCAGTAGTTTAGAGATATGTTAGACAAAGGCTTATTAGAGAAATGAACTGCTAGCATTGTGTTTGATTTAGCTATAGTATCTTGAATGTAACATAACAAGTATCTAACTGAAAGTAACCAAGGCCATGTTGTTTTCCTCAGGATGTTTCACATAAAAATTGTTTAAATCAGCAGAAAATCATGGGAAAGATGGTCACCAAATGATGACCAAAAGGTGGTAATTCGTTACGTCAGCATGATAGGACAGGATTAATTTGATAACCTATAAAAATGAATGCATTTCCTGTTTTTGGTTAGACAAACTCTGTATTAGCATGTTTTTGTCTCCTTGCTGCAAGATTAAAGTGTCTTAACCTGAACCTACCGTGTTTTGATCATTTTTAAAGTATATTTTTTCCTTTGACAGATTGGTCCTTCGGACCGGAAAACGTATCTCTCGCTCTGGACCTAGGTCAGAATTGGGCCCGGTGGCATGCATCCGTACGGAGAAGAGGCCAAATTGGCTCTTCTGCTTTGAAAGACCTCCGACTGAATTGTCGTTCGAAAGAGGCCAGCCACTGTTTCTGATCTAGGATTGGAGGACGAGTCAACGATCCGGTGGATCAACTCACGGAGGGTCAGGTAAGGAGGAATTACCTTATTTTTGTTTCAGGATCAGGGACTAGTTACAGAATTATTCTTTTTTTGTCAGGTAAATTGCTTATGCAAATTAGAGACAGAAGAAGGTGTTACTGTTTTTTGTCATAGATCAGGGAAACAGAATAGGTAGACAGTTATTCTAGATAAACTTTGAAAAAGGTGTAGATTTGTGGTACCATGTGATAGAAAGTGTTACGTAACAATTTACAGCTTAGCTAAGACACCAATGGGAAATCAGTGCACAAAAAGTTCCTGGGACACGCCCCTAACTGAAGACGCGAAGTATATGCAATTACAGCATTCCGATAATGTTAAATATTATACCAAATGGGTCGATAAGTACAAATTCGACGGTAATTTAGATAAACTTGCACTTATGAAACTTGTAAAACAGTTATAAATAGACGCGAAAGGTAAATTAAAAAAGCAGAGACAATTAGGAGTCCCTCAGGCACACAGGTGGCTTGAGGAAGCAAATCGTAGGGAGCAAAGAATTAAAAATTCAAAAACAATGTTTTTAGACAAAGAAGATAATAATTTAGTAAAAGCGACGGCCCCTCCTTCGCCCCCTCCACTTCCATTACCAGAATATGAAGCGAGTGGATGAACTGATTCACCTCCGCTATACCCAGCTGTCCCTGCAAAAGCACAACCGTTTGTCAGGGATCCCATCGAGACCAGGTCTTGAACACGTGACTTGAGGAGGGAAATTGAATTAAATGAGTTAAATAGAGCATCACAAGCTATGAGTGAAGAAGAGATATGTCCGCTCATAGAAGTACCGAATCCTCAGGCAGGACAGGCAGGACAGGATCCGACTCTTTTAGTTTATAGACCGTGGACACCGGAAGATATCCGGAAAGCCACAGAAGGTATTCCCCACCCAAAAGTGAATTTTAGGAAGTTTTTAGAAGATTCACAAGGTATGAGATTAAGTTACCATTTGAACGGAGAGGAAGTAGAAAAAGTAGTTAGACAAATTGTAGGTCCAGATTGGCACATGATTTGTGGCAGCTGGAATCCTCATGACGCACAACTTAGACCACTCCCACATACTGACGCAGAACTGGATGGCAGAGTGAAAGGTCTGACAGACCGAATCTCTGAAAAGTGGAAGCCTAGGGCTGATTTGACTTGTATTAATCAATGCATACAGCAGGAAAAAGAAACAGTAGATGGGTACTATGCCAGATTATTAGAATGCTTTAACAATCATAGTGGCATGACAGTTCCTGAAAATCAAGCGAATGATTCCCAGTATGAACAACAATTGAAAAATGCATTTTTGTAAGGGTGCATTGCACCTATTAGTAGCTTCATTACGAAGCATATGATAGATCATCGAACAAGTAGGTTACAAGCCTTACTTGAATATGCTAGACATGCAGAAAGACATTTTAATAGTAAAAAGAAAAAGAAAACCCAAGTATTTTCAGCAGAAGATGGGTCAGAAGTATTTGTAGTACAAACTGTGAAAAAGGGTAAGAAAAATTCCCAGGGAAATAAACAATCTGACAAACGATCAGAAGATTTCGAAGAAAGAAAGAAAAAGGGTGTTTTAAGTGCGGGAAAAAAGGACATTTAGCAAGGGATTGCAGGCTAAACAAGAAGGCGACTACAGAAAATAAGGAAGATGAGGAATGACTATATGATAGTTAGGAATCATTGGGTAAAAGTGAGGAGGAAAAGGTAAGTGTAAATGTGATAGTAGGAGAAGAGGATGTGACACAAGGGGTAGAGGATGTATATGAATACACAGACGTAGAAGAAAATTTGGACCTAGCTCTTTTGAGCTTAGACCTTTACTTAGCAGACACAAAACCGGAAGTGACGCTTCTGGTAGAGGGGAGGGAAGTTAAATTTTTGTGTGACTCAGGGGCTTCACGAACCGTGATACACCCTTCCAGACTACCGGAAGATACAGAATCACCAGACTATATACTAGTGAAAGCAGCTAATGGACAGCTATATTGGGAGCCACTCTCCCGTGACATTACGATAATAGACCCTGTTTCAGGGATGACTCAGAAAAGTAAAATTGTAGTTTCTGCAAAATGCCCAGTGAATCTTCTGGGTAGAGATTTATTGCAGATATTTGGCATAGCAGTAGTTCCAACCATGCAGGGTATGGAAGCACAGCGACAAATGGACACATTTGTAGTGCGACCGGAGGGTGAAATGCATTATTGGTACAGCCAGGACTTGGTTACGACTGGTCCAGGGGCAGTAACCGAAGAACTAATGAATGTAGCTATCAGCAAGTTCCCCTCCCTCGACATTGACAAACAGTATTTGGGCGGCGCAGTGGTGCAGTTAACAACATCCTCACACAGCAAGAGGTTCACTGGTTCGATTCTCGGGGGGGCTGCCTGTCTTGTGTGAGTTTCTCCCTCCTCCCTGTGTTTCGCGTGTCCTCCCCTCTCCCCTCCTCTCACATCCTCCAGCATCTGGAGCATGCATTCTCTCTCCTCTGCTGAAAACAACTGGAAAAGAGGAACCTCTTGACTTTCCCGGTCAACAAATGATAAATAAAAAATAAAAAAATAAATTTGTTGCATTGTACTCTATATTACTGTAATAGACCAGGTCCTGATAAAGATTATGAACAAGAATTGTTTCAGAACCATGCAAACAGGCTGGTATTGCAAAATTTTTACTGGGATGCAGAAGGGAACAGTGTAGCAAGCTGTTCATTGCCCCAGGAATTTTTGACACTCTACAAATCTAATCGACTGCCCCATGTTAGTTTGACTAAGAATAAAACTTTAAAATGGGCAGATTTAGGTGAGAAAGTCACGAGGTGGGAAAAACAGACAGAACTAGAACTCTCAGAACAAGGAGTACAGAAACAGATATTGAATTGGATCACACAGACACACCCAGCTGTACACTCACAGGCTAGTGAGGATAGCTGAGTATTACTATTATTAGAAGAAGAGGAAAAAGCCTTGCGAGACATACCAGACATTCTCTGGTCAGCAGGCAAATCAGATGTAGGACTAATACGAACAGCAGGACCAGTTACCATAACGCCAAAGTCAGCTTTTAGACCCCAGAAAAGACAGTATCCCTTGAGAAAGGATGCAGAGGTAGGAATCAAACCTATCATAGCAGCCTTACTCAAGGAAGGAGTCTTAATAGAATCCCTGATTCACCATGTAACACACCTTTATTTCCTGTCAAGAAAGCAAATGGGGAATGGCGTATGGTCCAAGACTTACAAGCAGTGAACAATGCAGTTATACCCAGAGCACCAACGGTGCCAGATCCACATACCTTACTGAATGATTTAAAGCCAGAACAGAAATATTTTTCAGTGGTAGACATAAGTAATGCATTTTTCTCAATACCGATACACCCTGACAGCCAATATTGGTTTGCATTTACATTTCAGGAAAAGCGGTACACATATACCAGATTACCGCAGGGGTATTGTGAAAGTCCAACGATATTTGCACAAGAAATGGCAAGCAACCTGGCGGGATTTATCCCACCAAAAGGTAGTCAGATTCTACTTTATGTAGACGACATTCTGCTGGCAGCCCCCACCCAGCAAGAATGCAAAGAAGATACAATAGCTTTGTTACAATTTTTAGCTACTCAAGGTCACAAAGTAAACAAAGACAAGTTACAGCTTTGGAGAAAACAAGTTAAATACTTAGGATATGTAATATCCAAAGAAGGTAGAATATTAGATGAAGACAGAAAAACAGCGATTTTACAAGCACCTAGACCAACTACCAAGAAGGAAATTATGTCCTTCCTGGGAACTACTAATTTTTGTCGGAGTTGGATACCAAACTATGCTTTGGAATCTGCTCCACTGGCTGATTTAATATTTAAAAAGCCGATGGCTGCACAGGATTTATTACAATGGACACCTGAAGCAGAAGCAGCTTTCTGTAAGCTGAAACAATTGATAGCATCATCCTTAGTTTTAGGATTACCAAACTATAACAATATATTCAAACTGTAGATTGCAAGCAAGGTTATATGACATCAGTGTTGACACAGCAACATGGGGACAAACAATGCCCCATAGCTTATTATTCATCACAGTTAGAGCCAGTGGCATGGTCTTTGCCCCACTGTGTACAAGCAGTAGTTGCAGCTGCAATGGCAGTGCACGCTTCAGCCTCAGTAGTATTATGCCACCCTCTCACATTGAGAGTGCCTCATGCAGTCGCAATTATTTTACTGCAAGAAAAAGTAGCATACCTTTCTCCAGCTAGGCATCTTTCCTGTATGACCATTCTGTTGGGCCAACCTCATATGACAATTGAACGATGCACAACTTTGAATCCGTCAACTTTGCTTCCAACCCCTGTAGATGGCAAACCGCACTGCTGCCTGCAGGAGATTGAGCAAAAGACACTACCTAGACAAGACCTTACGGATGTTCCCTTGGATGATGCCGAGGTGACATGCTATGTGGATGGCTCGTGCAGGAGGGGTCCTACAGGACAGAACCTAGTGGGCTTTGCCACATAACTTATCTGCACAAGCAGCAGAATTGATTGCCTTAACGAGGAGATGTACCTTAGCAAAAGGTAAGAAAGTGAACATTTATACTGACAGCCAGTATGCTTTTTCTACTGTACATGTTTTTGCGCAACAGTGGAAAAATAAAGGAATGATAACATCTACTGGTAAACCGATTAATCATGCGCAACTTATTTTAGACTTGTTAGATTCAATTCAGTTACCTAAGAAAGTAGCTATTTGCAAATGCGTAGCTCATACAAAACAACAGGATAGAATTTCAAAAGGTAATGCATGGGCTGATACAGCTGCAAAGCAGGCAGCTTCAGCCACAGAAACTTTTCTTTTGAGTGAGGAATTACAACCCTCAGAGACTTTAGATTTAGAAATGTTGAAAACAATGCAGACACTTACTACAAATCTTGAGAAACAAAAGTGGATAAAACGACGAGCAATCCTCGAAAAGGGACTGTACATCTCCAAGGAAAAGAAACCGATTTTGCCATCTAATTTATTTAGATATGCAGCGTTGTTGAGCCATGGGCAGAGCCATGTCTCAACAGGGGGGATGGTACAGTTAGTGAATCGAGTGTTTACAACCTATGGGTTTACAAACTATACAAAAAAATTTTGTGCAGTATGCCATGTTTGTAACAAGCATCATGCACAAGGGGTATTGAAGCCTAAGCGAAGGAATTTTCTAACACCACCATATCCGTTCCATACCATTTGTATGGACTTCATAGAGTTGAATAAATGTGAGAATAAGAAATACTGCCTAGTTATTATAGACATGTTTTCCAAATGGGTAGAAGCGTTTCCAACTAAAAACCCAGATGCAGCTACGGTTGCAAAGGTCCTTGTTAAAGAAATTATACCCAGATTTGGGATACCAGAAAAGATTTATAGTGATAATGGGACACATTTCGTGAACCAAACAATCCAGCAACTTAGTCGTTACTTCGGAATATCGTTAAAGAATCACTGTGCGTATCACCCCCAATCCACAGGGCTAGTAGAGCGACATAATGGGGTACTGAAGAATAGACTTAGGAAATTGATAGAAGAAACACAGAAAAATTGGGTGCACTGTTTGCCTTTAGCACTGTTGAGTATGAGAACTGTTCCAAATGTAAAGGGATTAACTCCTTTTGAAACTTTGTTTGGGAGGGCATATTATACACCTCAGTGGAAACCTCTCATGTCTACAGAGCAGGAGGCTGACAGTTCACTTGCAGGATATATAAGGAGATTTTTGAATAACAAACTTTTGCAGTTAAATTCTGTTTCAGATAAAGAGCAACCGAAATCGGAAGCACCAGTAGCCCCAGGCACTTGGGTCTGGGTGAAGATTACGAAACGGAAGAATTGGAGCTCTCCGAAGTGGGAAGGTCCGTACCAGGTACTGCTGTCAACACCCACCGCAGTCAAAATCGCGGAACGAGCTTCTTGGATCCATTTGACACACTGTAAACTGGTTACAAACTTTGAACTGGACAAAAACTTTGTTACTGTTGCACAACAAGAACAAAATGGCCAGATACAGAGTGAGTAGAGACACTGAACAATTTCAAAAAACTTGTACGATTGTTTTTGTTGCAATATTGATCACACTGTTCTTTTTGCTGTGGCCATACTTTTTTCCTGCCACAAAGGTTGAACTGATTAGACGTAATGAACCAAACATAGACTGGCATCCGAACTTTAACACTTATCAGGCAATTACACGTGTATACGCAGAGACTTTCAATGTTTCGAACTGCTGGGTCTGTACGGCCATACCAACAGCATACGGGGGTTTGTTAATGACTGCTATCCCCCTAGGGGTCAATGAGACCTGAGAAAATCTGTTTTTTGACACAGTTGCTATTAAAGCACAAGATAAGGTAGCACTGTATTTGCCTGTGTCACAAAAAGGAATTGTATGTTTTTATAAAAATGACTCCATCCAAGTTGGGTGGAGTAAATGTAATGTCACTGTACAGTACAAATGTTATAGAAAACCAAATGATTTGAGTGGATCTTGTAGTACAGATTATGACTCATTTTTGAAATCTATGCATAAAACTCTTGATCAGGTACAGCACAATCCTGTACTTTTCAAACAGTTATCAGTGATAGATAAGAAAATGTTTCATGCAGGGCAGTCATTTCGTAACAAAGTAATGACAAAAGTAGAGGACTGTTATTTTGTATGTGGGAAAAAGGCATATAAATGGTTACCTGAGAATTGGTCTGGCAGTTGTTTTTTGGGATACCTGGTTCCGGCCATCCGACACACTGCAGCTTTGCCTCAAGGGAGTATTCAAAATACTCGAGACGTAACCAAAAAGACTGTTAAGAAACCGGAGAATCCAGTGGACTAATCGAAGCAGGGTGGAAAGACCATCGTAATGTGGGAACCAAACTTGTGCACATGGACTTGAGCGATGCTGTTATATCCTGGGCAGGTATATCACCCATGTATGGCGGAGTCAAATCAATATGGGAACTGCAAAAACTGTCTAAACTTCTCGAAATAATGAGTAATGCAACTTTTTCTGCCCTTGAACTGATAACTGATGAACTGAATGCCATGAGAACTGTAGTGCTTCAAAACCGAATGGCTCTTGACTTCACCCTAGCGGCGAGAGGCGGAACTTGTGCTTTAATCAAAGAAGAATGCTGTGCGTTCATTCCTGATCACCAGCATGAGATAAACGATCATCTCGAGGTGATTCAGCAAGTGTCGGCCATGACCAAACCAGGCCCAAACCCTCTGACAGAGTTTTTTCAGAATGCCTTTGGGGGGTGGGGTTCCATCTTTATGAACATACTGATTGCTATTGGGGTAGGTTTGCTCCTAATAGGAGCTTGTATTTGTTGCAGAATCCCCTGCATGAAGAAATTGATTAAGGAATTCATAGATATATCCGTATCTGAAACTATGTATCAAAGTACTGAATTTGAAGAGCTGCTAGAATGTGAGACGCTTTCATAAAGGTTTAAACTAAATGACTTTCTTAACTGCAAATCCTAAATGGAAGAGGTTAGGAAAAGAAGCAAACTGTTTATCCTTTTTTTGAAAATAGAATAAAAAGCATTAACAGGAGGGAGATGTTAGAAAAATATGTATTAATATGCTTAATGACAAATTAATAATCAAGTGTTTTTAATATGCTTTTCATTCTATTTCTTATGCACTATGATTTATATAAATTGAGTTTCATATGAGACCAAAGATATGCTTTACTGAAACTGCAGCATGCTTACTGAAACTTGCAAGTTGCCCTCTGACCTAGTAACTGCTAGCACAGCAATATTCTTGTTTATGCCTTGTGGAAATGTACTTGAGAAGCAGGTGTTAATCTGCTAGGTCAGAAGCATATGAATAGACAATATACCATTGAATAAATGTAATGATTCCAGACAGACAGCCTTGTTCAGAGGATGGGAACCTCTGCAGCTGCAGTAGTTTAGAGATAAGTTAGACAAAGGCTTATTAGAGAAATGAACTGCTAGTATTGTGTTCGATTTAGCTATAGTATCTTGAATGTAACATAACAAGTATCTAACTGAAAGTAACCAAGGCCATGTTGTTTTCCTCAGGATGTTTCACATAAAAATTGTTTAAATCAGCAGAAAATCATGGGAAAGATGGTCAGCAGATGATGACCAAAAGGTGGTAATTCGTTACGACAGCATGGTAGGACAGGATTAATTTGATAACCTATAAAAATGAATGCATTTCCTGTTTCTGGTTAGACAAACTCTGTATTAGCACGTTTTTGTCTCCTTGCTGCAAGATTAAAATGCCTTAACCTGAACCTACTGTGTTTTGATCATTTTTAAAGTATATTTTTCCTTTGACAGTTGCAGGATGATTTGCTTAAAGAAATGTTGGTGCACAGTCAGCCAGAAAATAAAGGAGATGTTTCTTGGGATGATATTAATGAGAAAATACAAAAGAAGGATGTAGAAACAATCCTGAAGAATAGTGGTGAGATGGAAATGAAAACATATGCAGAGACAGTAATAGAAGACAAAAGTGGAGTAGCAGAAAAGAAGGCATAAGAAAATGAAAAATGGAAGTATGTGGTAAGGATTCAAAGTTAAGAAAACAAAGGAATGGACAGGTATGAAGTGTGGGACAATTTAATAGCTCCTTTGGGTGTAAAACCACATGAGGTAAGAACATTTTTCTTATTAAAGATACATTTTGTGACATTATATTTGAGACTGTTTTTTCAATGGAAAATTTTCTTGGAGAATATGAAAAAAAGAAAGACTGTAACCCATGGAGTCTTTATGTGATAAAAGCATTTCACAGGAAAACAAAAAAGAAGATTTGTGTACAATTTTGAACAGAGGTAGAAAGAGAGACTTTGAAAGGACATTTGAAAGCTTTATGTAAAGAAGTACTGGACACAGCAAAAGTTTAAGACAAAAGGGGTTTATGGACTGATGGCTGGGATTCTAATATTGTGTTAAAAATAGAAAGAGAAAAATATATATATATACCAAGTATGTGGAAGGGTATGGGGTGTTTTAAAAATACTGGGGACAACTCAAAACATGTTTTTTTTGTGGAATAGAAGGACATTTGATAAGTAATTGTGATAAAAGAAAATGTAATATTTGTGGGGATATGGGGCATGATACAAAAAATGTGAATTGAAATATTATAAATGTGATGAAACTGGACATTTATGGATGTAGTGCAAAAATGAAAATAATAAGGAAAAAGAAAGAGAAGAAAATTAACAGAGAGAAGAAATTTTAGAAGTACTAAAAACAGAAGAAAAATTAGATAAAAAATAATAAAGAGGATATAGAAGAGGGTTCTTAAATAAGTGATGAAGACATAAACTGAGAGGTTGTAAAAGAAACAAAGAATTCTATTGGTAAAAGGATAAAAGACAGAAAAAGAAAATTTAAAGGGAAAAGTACAAATGAAAAAGGAAAGGAAATGAAGAAAAAATAATTGAATTTATAAGCTAAAGATGTGGACTTAAGGTGTTTGACTCACATACACAAGGTACATTGATTCTCACCTTTTGGGAAGGAAATTGGTTAGTTCTACAATGTACCATTAAGAAAACTAGCCTAGTAATTGGCTACAAACTTATAAAACCATGAATTTAAGGAAAAGGGAAAATTAAAAAAATCTTGAGTGCTTTCTGTAAATGTGAATAGTATTAAGAATATAGTAAGGAGAATGTAAATGTAATTATATTAGAAAACACAAGATTTTTAACAAATGAAGAAAGATTACAAGCAAAGAAGCTATGGGGAGGAAGGATAATTTGGAATTTGGGAAATGAGAGATGTTCTGGAATATCCATATTCTGTAGAAATACAGTAAAGATATTAGATGTAACTTTTGCAAAAATTGTAAGATTAACCATTGTAGATTTAAATGGAAAGAACACGTATACAGGATTATAACATTATATGCGTATACTAACTGTAAAGAAAGGGCAAGCTTATTTCATCAGATTTTAGATAATGTAGTAATAAATATGAATATTATATGTCAGGTGACTTTAACTGTGATTTAAGAGGCAAGCATAAAAAGAAAGGAAATGACATAAGAAAAATGTCAGAAGTTATAAGACATGGTAAGTTAAAACTGTGGGACAAAAATTCATGGACTTACAAAAGGGGTATGTATAGAACTAAAATAGATTATTTTATAGTATCAGAAGGTTTAGTTATAGGAGAAGGGGAGGTAGTTGGAACAGGATTTTCTGATCATCTTCCAATACTGCTATTTACAAATAAAAATAAAAGATAAAAGAAAAAGAATGCATAAAAATAGGCAAGGGGATAAAAAGGATAAATGAGAAAGCATGGAATGAAGAAGGAAAGATATTAGTAATACAGTTACTGAGAGATCATATTACTATGAGAACATTTTATGAAAACTGGTCTGAATGGTAGATGATATTTAAGGAAAAATATAAAAACATGTTTTTTTATAGTGGCAATATGATATGAGAAAAGTGGAGAAAGAAATATAAAAGAACATATAACAATGTATTAGACGATTTAGAACATAATGCTAGAAAGTACTTTGACAAAGAAAAACAATTATATGAAAGAAATAAAGAAAAATACATAAATTGTTATATAAGCAAAAATATTTTTACAAGGAAAAAGAGAAGAAGTGTTGAGTTACTTAAGCAGATTAGTAAAGGAAGATGGCAGTGTAATGAGAGAAATAAAAAATGTACAAAGAGAAATAGTAAGAACTCAGGAAAATACTATGAATAATGGTACAACATGTGCAAGAAATGTTTAAAGAAAACAAGAAGGTAGTGAAAAAGGAGACTTCTTTAAATAAACTAGATAAAGTATTAGGACAAGTAAATACAGGTAATACAGATTCAGCTGTAGGCCCAGATGGAATAGGGTATGAAATGTATAAAACTTTTAGGAATTGCAAAAAAAAAAAAAAAAAAAGATTTTGAATGAATTGTTAAATGAAGATTTTATGTATAAAGAATTATGTAGTGGAATACTTAAATTCATATGGAAGAAGGAAGATAGAAGAGAATTACAAAACTGAAGACTAATAGCATTAAATATTACTGATTATAAGATCTTTATGAAAATAATACAAAAGAGATTTGAATCTAAAATCTAAAATATTATGGAAGATAGCATATATTGTATAAAGTGGAAGGGTTGTCAAGAATTATTAATGATAGGGAAATTGGGGATGATTTTATGAACAGAAAAGAAGCAAAAACCATGACAGGAGATTATCATTTGAAACCATTGGACATGAAATCACATGGATAATAATGATAGAACAGAATATAAGTGAGAAAGTTAGGAAATTCTGTTTGTCAGCATATAATTAATAATAAAGTAAAAATGCTTGTAAATGGCTGGTTAAACCAAAAGGTGCATATGAAGAGTACTGTAAGACAGGGATGTCCAATGAGTTGTATACTATTTTCATTAGTTATGAATGTTTCAGTATGTGAAATAAGTTGCAAAATGAAGGAAGTAGGGTATTTAACACCAGAAGGGCTAAGAATTCCAGTTCTGTAAACATATGCAGATAACATTATACTAACTGCAAAAACAAAATTTGGATAAAAGAAGTAATAATTTACACAAATGAGTATCTAGAGATGATAGCAATTGCTTTAAATAAAGAGAAACATAAAGGTTTAGGTGATGTAAAGATAGGAGGTATATGTGACAAGGCAGCGGTGGTGCAGGGGTTAGCATTGTCGCCTCACAGCAAAAGGCTCTCCCGTTCGATTCTCAGCTGGAGCGCCTTCTGTGTGGAGTCTGCATGTCCTCCCCGTGATCGAGTGATGTTTAAACACATGCAGGTAAGTGTGAGCGTGAATGGGTGTGCCTTCTTTGAAGCTTGGGCGTTGGGCTGGCAACTCGGTACCGTAAAATTCCACTGCCAATCATTAGCAGACCGGAGTTCCGCTGTGGCAACTCCTAACCGGGAAAAGCCGGAAGACATTACTTTACAAAGATAGGGGGTACATATTTTACAATAAATTAAATTTCTATGTTAGGTATAAACTTTGGGAATAAATATGTAAGGAGAATTCAATGGGAAAAGACAATAGAAGAAATAAAGCAAACATTTTTTCTGGAGAACATATAAATTATCATTTAGAAAAAAGACTTATTTGATAAATTCAGTACTGATAGGAAAATAGCATACTTAGCAAGTGTATTTATGTTGCCAATGGCATTTGAAAAGAAATTATTGCAGATCATTTTTTCATTTATATGAGGATCTAGATTAAACCCAGTAAAAAGAGGAGTTTTGTATGTAAATAAAGAAGAAGGAGGTTTAGGGTTAATTAACCAATTGGTATACTCTGCTTCATTAAATTTGTACAAATTATTAAATTGGATAAATGAAAAAGATGAGAGATTAGTATTAAAACTGTATAAATATAAGCATGATAAATGTGGGGGCATAAATGAGGAAATAAAATGTTTCCAAGAAAAAATATTTTTATGGAAAATAAAAGTTGATGATATAGAAAAAGATATAATAGTATGGTATAAGAATGTAATGATAAAACATTACTATGTAAAGCCATGGGAGAATCTAACAGGTGAAAAAAATAAAGCTATAAAAATAAGGAGCAAATGATGTAATCAGAAAGTAGAATATGAAGATTTTTTTCTGGACACTAATAATAGATAAATTGCCAGTAAAAAGAAATATGCCATACAAAGAGAAAGGTGATATAATATGTTTACATTGCCAAGAAGAAGAAACTTTGGAATATGTGTTTTTAAATGTATAGGAGTATAAAAAAGTTATAGGGAAAACTATGTAAAGAAGATTTTTTTGAAGCTATAAAAGAAGTTGATAAAATAAACATGGATATGATTAAATATGGATATTACAAGAATATAAGTAAAGAATATGTTAAAAGACTAGATAAAAAATAAGTACTCACCATAATGTTCCATCTGTATTGTCAGTTTTTTTCATCTCTCACAAATGGGTTACAGATCCGATCCTTAGATCTGACTCAACCGTTACTAAGCTCATGGTAACCAAAGAAGCTCCTGGACACTCCCCTTATCCACAATGCATCTCTCTCTCTGTTCCCTAAGATCTTGTTTGCCATAATACACACTGACAATAAACCTTGGAATAAAGAATAAAGAGTGAAAGATGATTGAAGAGGCCATTTCTGCAGATACAATGATAAAAACACATGCCCTGAATGTAAAAACTTCTCATTCAACTAAGACTGGGGGTTGAAGGGAGGGAATGTGAGGAGAGATGAAAAAAACTGACAATACAGATGGAACATTATGGTGTGTACATAAGTTCTTTATCTGATATTGTCAATTTTTCCTCTCCTCCTCACAGATGGGAAAGTGTACCCAGCTTCCTATATACTGGGTGGACTCAAGGGAGAATGTTCCTCAGAACCATCGAACCAAAGGAGGCCCTTCCACGGCAGACCAAGTCCGACTTATAGTGGGAGATAAAGGTATGATGGTTAAATCATGCGGCCTCTGCACAAATGTCATCCATGGAAGCGTTATTTTGAAAAACAGCTGATGAGGCCATGGCCCTACTGGAGTGAGCTCAAATGGGCTTTGGGAGATTAATATCTTTTGAGGAGTAAACGAAGGAAATGTAATCAGAAAGCCATCTTGATAAGGTAACCTTGGATACCGATGAGCCTTTCTTAGGACCAGCAAAAGCAATGAATAACTGGTTTGTCTTGCGAAACTGTTTGGTTCTATGTAGGTAGAATCACAATTGTATATCTAACAAGTATAGAATATATTCACCCTTGTTGCTAAAGTTATTAAAGAAGACAAGCAAATGAATAGTTTGGTTGATACTGGTTTGGGAAATTACTTTGGGAAGAAAGGAGAGATTGGTACATGGTGAGACTCTGTCTTTGTGAAAAACTAGATAAGGAGAATGTAAGCATAAGGCTTGGATCTCTGAAATTCTCCTTGCCGATGTGATTGCTACTAAAAAGACAGTTTTCCAGGAAAGAACTTAATATCACAGGTGGCTGCAGGTTCAAAGGGCGATTGTACAATAGAACATAGTAATAAACTGAGGTCCTATGGGGAGAAGGATCCCTGTGAGGTGGTTTTAACAACAGAGTCCCTTTTAAGAAGGCTTTGCAAAGTTTGTGGGAAATTAGGGACAAATTATCCCCTTCAACATGGAAAACTGAAATAGTTGCTAAATGAACTTTGACTGGGGAGGCAGATCCTTCATCATTAAAAAGGTGAAATAGAAAATCCAAGATAAAGTGAAGATGGGCTGTAACAGGATCTACATTACTCTGTTGAGCCCAAATTACAAATCTCTTCCATTTACTTTTATACAGTTTTTGGGTAGACAACTTATGAGAAGACAATTAAAATATGTTTGACTGGCAAGGAGAGCATAGGCTGTCTGGCAATTAAATGGAACTGGAGAAACCAAGCTGTCAGCTTCAGACTGTGAAGGTTTGGGATGAATCATTCCTGTTGAGTGTTACAGCAGCTCTGGAGTGCTTTACAGAATCCAGGACTTCTTCTGAAGATGAGGCCAGAGAAAGGAAAACCAAATCTGATGAGGCCAGAACGGGGCAATGAGAATTACTGTTCTCTTCAACCTGCTTGCTTTCTTAATGAACTTGGGAGATGAGGGGAAGTGGCGGAAAGGCATAAAGTAGACCAGAGGGCCAATCATGAGTGAGAGCATCCCTTGGGGACTCAGAGTAGTTGCTGCATTTGTTGTTTAGGGGAGAAGGTAAGATCTTGTTCCCCCTTGCTTTTTTATGTACCAGGCCACTGACATGTCATCTGATTGAACTGCAACTGTTCCCAGAGGAAGAAAAGCTTGAAATGCTTGCAATGCAAGAAGCATAGCTCTCATCTACAGGACACTGATGTGCAGGTCGCCTCATCTGCTGACCAGGTTCCTTGTACCATCCTCTCCAGATAATCCACCCCCATCTCTTCAACCTGCTTGCTTTCTGAATGAACTTGGGAGATGAGGGGAAGTGGGGGAAAGGAATAAAGTAGACCAGAGGGCCAATCGTGAGTGAGAGCATCCCTTGGGGACTCAGAGTAGTTGCTGCATTTGTTGTTTAGGGGAGAAAGTAAGATGTTGTTCCCCCTTGCTTTTTTATGTACCAGGCTACTGACATGTCATCTGATTGAACTGCAACTGTTCCCAGAGGAAGAAAAGCTTGAAATGTTTGCAATGCAAGAAGCATAGCTCTCATCTACAGGACACTGATGTGCAGGTCACCTCATCTCACGACCAGGTTCCTTGTACCATCCTCCCCAGATAATCCCCCCCCCCATCTCTTCAACCTGCTTGCTTTCTGAATGAACTTGGGAGATGAGGGGAAGTGGGGGAAAGGCATAAAGTAGACCAGAGGGCCAATTGTGAGTGAGAGCATCCCTCGGGGACTCAGAGTAATTGCTGCATTTGTTGTTTAGGGGAGAAGGTAAGATTTTGTTCCCCATTGCTTGTTTATGTACCAGACCACTGACATATCACCTGATTGAACTGCAACTGTTCTCAGAGGAAGAGAAGTTTGAAATGCTTGCAATGCAAAAAGCACAGCTCTCATCTACAGGACACTGATGTGCAGGTTGCCTCGTCTGCCGACCAGGTTCCTTGTACCATCCTCCCCAGATAATGCCCCCCCCATCTGGGAGGCATCTGTGGTCACCATTGCCTATGGCTATCGGAGAACAAAGGGTTGGCCTTGTAACAATTGGTCTGCGTGTATACACCATAAAAGGGATCTCTTGCATGCGTTGGTTATCAGAATCTGGTGGGACATGGACTGATGAAGAATCGACCATTGGACAGCTAGAAGCCACTGTAGAACTCTCATGTGGAATTTGGATAATGGGACTAGTACTATTGCTGCAGGAATTGACCCTAACACTTGAAAAATGTGACACGTGGCTACCTTCCATTTCTGAAGCAACCTGTTTGTTTGTCGTCTGATCATTAATACCCTTAAAGTTGGAAGTTTGGCAATCATCTGAGTAGCATACAAAACCACTCCAATGAACTCCAATGTCTGTACCGGTTCCAGATGTGATTTTTGGTACTTTATTGTGATACCCAATTGTGCACAATGCTGAAGAACTGAGTCCTGTGCATTTAGCAGTATATGCCTGGTCGGGCGGAGATGAGCTTGTCCATGTTTATATGGTAATACACATCTTGTAGATCCACTGAGCACGCACAATTGTCTATCTCCAAAAAACGAAGCATGGGCCTGAACCATGATCATTCAGAACTTGCTGCGTCGAGCTGACTTGTTTAGCTTGCTAAGATCCAGAATCGGTCTCCAGTCCCCTGTCTTTCTGGAACCAAAAAGAACCTTGAGTAAGTTCTGAATCCTCTCTGGTCTGCAGGGACTTCTTGGATGACTCTTTTTTTCTAGCAGTTTTTGGACATGAATAACTGCTTGTTTCCTTTCACTGGGTGGGACGTCTAGGATTTTGTTGATAAGGGGAGGGGGTTGATTGAAGGGAACATGATACCATCTGGATATAATCCTCTGCACCCACAAATCAGAAGTTATGGTTTGCCAGGCTCTCCAGTACAGCGATAGTCGACCCCCGATTGCCTCCAGAGGTGGATGATCAGGCCTCCTTTCAGGAGTGCTATGAGGCTTTCTCGAAAAAGGGTTCTTGGGAGCCCTGGTTCTGTGGGCCTCTTCTGCTGCAAGGGTGGCATCTTCCATTATTATTATTTTTTTACCCCTCTGCCTCTTGTGGAAAAATCTCCGTGTGTGTCCTGGTAAAAACTCTTGAGATTTTTTGAACCACATCTTCCCACTTCCTCTCTGACCTTTACAATAGGGTCTTTGGAGGGTTTGAAAAACGTATGCCCACAGCAGACAAAATCTTACCTTCTTTCTTACAACTGGAAAGGGTATCTTTAACTCTCTGTCCAAAAAGAGAAGAACCATCAAATGGGGCGTTGACAAAGGAAGACCTAAAGGGCTCCGCAAAGTCACAAAGGTGCATCCCGGTATGCCTCCTCATAGTGATGCCAGAACCCACCATCCTAATCATTCCTTTGGCTGTGTGAACAATAAGCCTCATAGAAGAGTTAGCTATAGAGTTTAGGGCTGCTAGCTGTGAAGATACATTTTGTTGTATCCCCTTCAGCTACTGCTCCTTCCAGGGTATCTGTTAGCTCCTTGATTAGATCCCTTTGTAACCTTGTAAAATGGGAAAGATAATTCAGAGATCACAAGGCAAATATCGCTGAAGAGAAAACACACTTCCCACACCTATCTGTCATCCTAGAATCTTTATTAGGAGGGTGGATAGTCAAACTCTCCTCTGAGAGTTCCTTTTTGGTTGCTGCTGCCACAACCATGGCATCTACTGCAACACCCTTAGTCCAGAAGGCTTTATCTGACAGAGCAGTAATTATCTTGTTTGGTCTCTGGGGAACAGGCTGTATGGAATCTGAGGTCTCCCACGCCCACAGAGAGATCAAACCTATGAGCTCATTTGTGGGCAGAATAACCCAGGAGGAAGATGGGTAAGAACCAAAGGCTGCTAGGTACACAGACTCATCAGCCAAAGGATTACTGGACTGCCAGCCACCTCTCTGTTTCAGCATTTCTAGAATCTCCCCAAAGAACACATCCTCAGGAGGTGACCATGGGGATCCTTATGCTTCATCGAGGTTGTTGCCTTCAGTGGCAGACTCCTCGGTGGAATCCAGATATTTCCTCTTACAAAGTCTCTTCTGAGGAACCTCTTCAGTGGTAAAGTCTGGGGAGGTGTCAGAAGAGATAGGAGGACCCCATTGGGTATCCTGGTGCTTGAGGTCTCGCTATCCCAGTGAAGCATCCTGGTTGGAGGAAGTACGCAGAGAATCTGTACAGGACTGAGGATCTGAAGGGGGAGGTACCTTTTTAGTTACGGTGGCAGCTATCACCCTCTCCAAGACCCCAAAGGCTGACTGCTCCTGAATGAAAGAGGACTCTGTACTCGACAAGACATGCCTGTGAGATGAAGCCTCTTCCAGCCCCGAAGACACCTTGCCCTGGTAAGAACCCAGAGCTGAGCTCACCTGAGCAGAGGCCCCGAGATAAATCAACTACTCCGACAACCTGGGAGTCAAATGCTCTCAAAGACTGCAAGGGTCACACTATGGCTCTGGAAGCACTTCAGTTCTGAGAAAACGGAATAACTCAGAGACAAGGCCTGATCTGAAGAAGATGTTCTCGGATCCAACCTAAAGGGTACCAATAGCATCAGATCCGAGGGCTCCAAAACTTGCTCCAAAGTCGGAGGAGAATCCAGAGGGGGAGTAGTGGACTCAAGAAGTCCCAGAGTTGAGTGGGTCGGGCTGATGGTGATTTAGTTATACCCTGCATGCACAAAATCTTCTGCACCAACTTGCTCCATGTCATCCTCAGTAAGGCTCCTAGCTGAATGAGAAGGAAAGCCAGAATGGGATCTCGGCCTGGATAAAAAGGGGGATGGCACTCTGAAAAGTACAGAGTCATAGCTTGGAGAGTACCTGGTCTGAGGAGGAGACATCACAGGTTTAAAGGCATTCTTTTTTGGATCAGATACCAATGGATCTGGCCCATCTTTATCAGATGACTGGAGCTGAAGCTACCTGATCTGATTTGTCAGTAGTTGGTGCTGATGGCTTTTTCTTGGCATGCTTAGGAATTTTTGTCTTCAGTTCCAATGTATCCGATGGAGTGGAAGAAGGCCTCTTCTTACTCTTATCACCAGATCCAACAGACAGGGAAGAAGCAGGACTAGAATGAGCCAACTTAACTGGAGAAGCAAAAATAGCCTTTTCAAAGGCAGAGGGAAGCATCCCCTTCAAGATGAGTTTGTTTCTTCTTTCAACCAATGCACGATGGTTGAAAGAATGACAAATAAAGCAGTTCTCCTGCAGGTGTAAAGGACCTAGGTAATACATGCATATGTCATGTAAATCAGTGAGCGGGGTTTTATGTCCGCATTTGGAGCATTTTTTAAAGCCAGCAGGCTTATCAAATTTTTCCGGCATGGCGAGAAGATAAAGTTAGTAGAAAATGTTTTTCTTTCTTTCTTTTTTTTTTCTGGAAGAAAAGGCTAGGGGTAAAATTACTAACAGTAGTAGTTAAGACTACCTAAAAGGTAAGGAATGAGTGGAAAAACTGTACTAGAAAAAAATGACGGTTATAGGGGAGAGAGAGAGATAAGTAACCTAATAAAAAGCAGTTACCAAAGAAATATGAAAGTTTTCTAACAAAGGGAGAAAGAGGTCAACAATAAGGCACTGAAGGTTGAGAAAGATTAGGAAAAAGGCAATAATTAAAGAAAGACGACCTGACTATCCAAGAGCTTTAAGGAAGGACCACATCTTTCACCTAGAGGCAAACGAGATCTGAGGGAACAGAGAGAGATGCATTGTGGGTAATGGGAATGTCAAAGAGCTTCTTTGGTTGCCACAAGCTTAGTAACGGCCGAGTTGGAGTCGAGGATCAGATCCATAATCCATCTGTGAGGAGGAGATGAAAAAATTGACAATATCAGATGTTATTTTCTGTTATATGGGTTATATGGAATGAAATTAAGTTTAATGGTAAATTGATTTTAGCAACAATATTAAGTAAAATCAGATGGTGGTTATGGAAAAGGAGTGGGGTCTAATAGGGATGAAAATTTAGTATAACTGTAAAGGAATTTACGAATATGTGTAATCAGATTGTATATATATATTTGTACATATGTAAATATTTGTAAATATGTAAATATTTTGTAAATGAGAGTTATTTTTGTATACAAATAAAGGACCTTTACTCTTTCTGATAGGTGTTGTGGGTCTTTAATATCCACCTGAGATACAACCAATGCAAACACACGGGACCTCAATTTAACATCTCATCTGAAAGACAACATGCTCAGGAGTGCAGACCTCCCCCATGTTGCATTGCAGTATCAGCAATTCATCTGCCTGGTGTGGGAAAATAACCCACAGTTGTCTGTCTCAAAGACAAGCATTCTAACTGTTGTGCCAGTGACACTGCTGAGGAATACCTGGGCATGACCTGCAAGAATGCTCATTTTTTATGTTACATTTCCTCATATTGTCATGTGTTACAATACAACATTAGTGTGCACTCAAGTTCAACAATGGAGGTTTATTTGATTGTGAATTGGTTGACTGAGTGCAAATTTTATTTTTGCTATGTGAGCCTAGGAGGCGTAGTGGAGCCTTTATTTCTCATTTCTGTTATACAACATGCAAATGCTTTTAAACTTGCTTGTGTTTGCTTTTACACATATTTGCAAAATGCCCTTTTTTGATACACATTTTGTAGGATTGATTAAATTCTGTCATGCTTATAGCCAAATCTAATGCATGGTTGAACTTTAATTGACTCAGCTTTTTGCCAGACTCAACCATTGTTGCAGTGCATTGCCACATGGCTGTTTTTCATATCCATCACTTGTGTGACACATCCTCTTTTTCTTTTAATTTTTCCTTATTATTTGACTCACACTCTATCTTATATGTTGTTGTGTCTTTGTTTTGGGGAAACTAGTACGAGAGAATCTGTACAGGACTGAGGATCTGAAGGGGGAGGTACCTTTTTAGTTACGGTGGCAGCTATCACCCTCTCCAAGACCCCAAAGGCTGACTGCTCCTGAATGAAAGAGGACTCTGTACTCGACAAGACATGCCTGTGAGATGAAGCCTCTTCCAGCCCCGAAGACAGCTTGCCCTGGTAAGAACCCAGAGCTGAGCTCACCTGAGCAGAGGCCCCGAGATAAATCAACTACTCCGACAACCTGGGAGTCAAATGCTCTCAAAGACTGCAATGGTCACACTATGGCTCTGAGAGCACTTCAGTTCTGAGAAAATGGAATAACTCAGAGACAAGGCCTGATCTGAAGAAGATGTTCTCGGATCCAACCTAAAGGGTACCAATAGCATCAGATCCGAGGGCTCCAAAACTTGCTCCAAAGTCGGAGGAGAATCCAGAGGGGGAGTAGTGGACTCAAGAAGTCCCAGAGTTGAGTGGGTCGGGCTGATGGTGATTTAGTTATACCCTGCACGCACAAAATCTTCTGCACCAACTTGCTGCATGTCATCCTCAGTAAGGCTCCTAGCTGAATGAGAAGGAAAGCCAGAATGGGATCTCGGCCTGGATAAAGGGATGGCACTCTGAAAAGTACAGAGTCATAGCTTGGAGAGTACCTGGTCTGAGGAGGAGACATCACAGGTTTAAAGGCATTCTTTTTTGGATCAGATACCAATGGATCTGGCCCATCTTTATCAGATGACTGGAGCTGAAGCTACCTGATCTGATTTGTCAGTAGTTGGTGCTGATGGCTTTTTCTTGGCATGCTTAGGAATTTTTGTCTTCAGTTCCAATGTATCCGATGGAGTGGAAGAAGGCCTCTTCTTACTCTTATCACCAGATCCAACAGACAGGGAAGCATGCAGGACTAGAATGAGCCAACTTAACTGGAGAAGCAAAAATAGCCTTTTCAAAGGCAGAGGGAAGCATCCCCTTCAAGATGAGTTTGTTTCTTCTTTCAACCAATGCACGATGGTTGAAAGAATGACAAATAAAGCAGTTCTCCTGCAGGTGTAAAGGACCTAGGTAATACATGCATATGTCATGTAAATCAGTGAGCGGGGTTTCATGTCCGCATTTGGAGCATTTTTTAAAGCCAGCAGGCTTATCAAATTTTTCCGGCATGGCGAGAAGATAAAGTTAGTAGAAAATGTTTTTCTTTCTTTCTTTTTTTTTTCTGGAAGAAAAGGCTAGGGGTAAAATTAGTAACAGTAGTAGTTAAGACTACCTAAAAGGTAAGGAATGAGCGGAAAAACTGTACTAGAAAAAAATGACGGTTATAGGGGAGAGAGAGAGATAAGTAACCTAATAAAAAGCAGTTACCAAAGAAATATGAAAGTTTTCTAACAAAGGGAGAAAGAGGTCAACAATAAGGCACTGAAGGTTGAGAAAGATTAGGAAAAAGGCAATAATTAAAGAAAGACGACCTGACTATCCAAGAGCTTTAAGGAAGGACCACATCTTTCACCTAGAGGCAAACGAGATCTGAGGGAACAGAGAGAGATGCATTGTGGGTAATGGGAATGTCAAAGAGCTTTGGTTGCCACAAGCTTAGTAACGCCGAGTTGGAGTCGAGGATCAGATCCATAATCCATCTGTGAGGAGGAGATGAAAAATTGACAATATCAGATGTTATTTTATATGATATGGATTATATGGAATGAAAGAATTAAGCAAATGGTAAATGGATTTTAGCAATATTAAGTAAAATCAGACGGTGGTTATGGAAAAAGGAGTGGGGTTCTAATAGGGATGAAAATTTAGTATGACTGTAAAGGAAATTATGAATATGTGTAATCAGATTGTATATATATATTTGTACATATGTAAATATTTGTAAATATGTAAATATTTTGTAAATGAGAGTTATGTTTGTATACAAATAAAGGACCTTTACTCTTTCTGATAGGTGTTGTGGGGTCTTTAATATCCACCTGAGATACAACCAATGCAAACACACGGGACCTCAATTTAACATCTCATCTGAAAGACAACATGCTCAGGAGTGCAGACCTCCCCCATGTTGCATTGCAGTATCAGCAATTCATCTGCCTGGTGTGGGAAAATAACCCACAGTTGTCTGTCTCAAAGACAAGCATTCTAACTGTTGTGCCAGTGACACTGCTGAGGAATACCTGGGCATGACCTGCAAGAATGCTCATTTTTTATGTTACATTTCCTCATATTGTCATGTGTTACAATACAACATTAGTGTGCACTCAAGTTCAACAATGGAGGTTTATTTGATTGTGAATTGGTTGACTGAGTGCAAATTTTATTTTTGCTATGTGAGCCTAGGAGGCGTAGTGGAGCCTTTATTTCTCATTTCTGTTATACAACATGCAAATGCTTTTAAACTTGCTTGTGTTTGCTTTTACACATATTTGCAAAATGCCCTTTTTTGATACACATTTTGTAGGATTGATTAAATTCTGTCATCACCAGATCCAACAGACAGGGAAGAAGCAGGACTAGAATGAGCCAACTTAACTGGAGAAGCAAAAATAGCCTTTTCAAAGGCAGAGGGAAGCATCCCCTTCAAGATGAGTTTGTTTCTTCTTTCAACCAATGCACGATGGTTGAAAGAATGACAAATAAAGCAGTTCTCCTGCAGGTGTAAAGGACCTAGGTAATACATGCATATGTCATGTAAATCAGTGAGCGGGGTTTCATGTCCGCATTTGGAGCATTTTTTAAAGCCAGCAGGCTTATCAAATTTTTCCGGCATGGCGAGAAGATAAAGTTAGTAGAAAATGTTTTTCTTTCTTTCTTTTTTTTTTCTGGAAGAAAAGGCTAGGGGTAAAATTACTAACAGTAGTAGTTAAGACTACCTAAAAGGTAAGGAATGAGTGGAAAAACTGTACTAGAAAAAAATGACGGTTATAGGGGAGAGAGAGAGATAAGTAACCTAATAAAAAGCAGTTACCAAAGAAATATGAAAGTTTTCTAACAAAGGGAGAAAGAGGTCAACAATAAGGCACTGAAGGTTGAGAAAGATTAGGAAAAAGGCAATAATTAAAGAAAGACGACCTGACTATCCAAGAGCTTTAAGGAAGGACCACATCTTTCACCTAGAGGCAAACGAGATCTGAGGGAACAGAGAGAGATGCATTGTGGGTAATGGGAATGTCAAAGAGCTTCTTTGGTTGCCACAAGCTTAGTAACGGCCGAGTTGGAGTCGAGGATCAGATCCATAATCCATCTGTGAGGAGGAGATGAAAAAATTGACAATATCAGATGTTATTTTCTGTTATATGGGTTATATGGAATGAAATTAAGTTTAATGGTAAATTGATTTTAGCAACAATATTAAGTAAAATCAGATGGTGGTTATGGAAAAAGGAGTGGGGGTCTAATAGGGATGAAAATTTAGTATAACTGTAAAGGAATTTATGAATATGTGTAATCAGATTGTATATATATATTTGTACATATGTAAATATTTGTAAATATGTAAATATTTTGTAAATGAGAGTTATGTTTGTATACAAATAAAGGACCTTTACTCTTTCTGATAGGTGTTGTGGGGTCTTTAATATCCACCTGAGATACAACCAATGCAAACACACGGGACCTCAATTTAACATCTCATCTGAAAGACAACATGCTCAGGAGTGCAGACCTCCCCCATGTTGCATTGCAGTATCAGCAATTCATCTGCCTGGTGTGGGAAAAGAACCCACAGTTGTCTGTCTCAAAGACAAGCATTCTAACTGTTGTGCCAGTGACACTGCTGAGGAATACCTGGGCATGACCTGCAAGAATGCTCATTTTTTATGTTACATTTCCTCATATTGTCATGTGTTACAATACAACATTAGTGTGCACTCAAGTTCAACAATGGAGGTTTATTTGATTGTGAATTGGTTGACTGAGTGCAAATTTTATTTTTGCTATGTGAGCCTAGGAGGCGTAGTGGTGCCTTTATTTCTCATTTCTGTTATACAACATGCAAATGCTTTTAAACTTGCTTGTGTTTGCTTTTACACATATTTGCAAAATGCCCTTTTTTGATACACATTTTGTAGGATTGATTAAATTCTGTCATGCTTATAGCCAAATCTAATGCATGGTTGAACTTTAATTGACTCAGCTTTTTGCCAGACTCAACCATTGTTGCAGTGCATTGCCACATGGCTGTTTTTCATATCCATCACTTGTGTGACACATCCTCTTTTTCTTTTAATTTTTCCTTATTATTTGACTCACACTCTATCTTATATGTTGTTGTGTCTTTTGTTTTTTCCCGGTTAGGGGTCGCCACAGCAGAACTCCGGTCCGCTAATGATTGGCAGTAGATTTTTACGTGCCGAGTTGCCGGCCCTGACGCACAACCTTCAACGAAGGTACGCCCATTCATGCATGTCTCCACACAGAAGACGCTCTAGCTGAGAATCGAACAGGACAACATCTTACTGTGAGGCGACAATGCTACCGCAGCACCACCACCGCATGGCTTATATAATTCCTTTAATTCAGATGATTCTTTTAACAGGGCACTAGTAAGTTCCCTTGTTCTGCACACATCCACAATGTTTTATAAGTCAGGCATATTTTGCTTAAAAGTCTGCTCTTTGTTTCACCATTTCTTAAATCCTAAATTACTCTCTTATTACAGAATTATGCAATTTACAGCTCTTACAATTTTTTGCTCTGCTACCCAGTTAGTAACATAATCAATCAGTAGGTGCAATAAGACCTTACTTTTTGTAAATAATAAATGTCCAATACATGGTAAGTCTTTCTAGGCTGATAGTAATTACTAAACTGTTCTCCAAGTCTTGCTATTTTGCTTTTCACCTTATCAACAAAAGAAAGAGAGTTAAATACATTTTGGATTCTTCTCCAACTACCTGCAATAATATAGCACATGTGATCTGTTTATAATTTTCAGTTAATCTATCTGCACTGGGAAATAAATCAAATTTCTGGATGCAAAGCTTCTACTTTTCAGCCAAGTTTCCACTCAGCAAAATAATTCTGGGTAGTGGGTTGCAGATGAACCATATCAGCAGTTTCATCAACTCCCTTTTCCTCACTTACTACATGGGATCAGAGTGTTATGACCACTTTATTCAATGCCACTTTCTTACCTTCTTCAACAGTCATACCTGATTATCACAGGCCTTCTCTCACACAGTCCAGCAATCTCTTTGCTGGATGCCCACATTTCCTCTTACCTTCTTCCTGTCTATCACAAATCTTCTTCATCAGATGGTCTTCTGCTTTCCTGCATATGTGCCTGAACCACTGTAATCTGCTCTCTTTTGACCTTCTCTGCAATTGGAGCTACTTTGGCTTCTGCTCTGATGTCCTCATTTCTATGTCTGTCCCACAGGGTGCATCCTACCACATCCCTGGCATTTCATCTCCACCATCTTTATCTTCCTCATCTACTCTGACTTCACTGCCCAGGTGTCTGTACTATACAATAGTGGTACTGGTTGCACCACTGTTTTGTACAACTTGTTCTCAGTTTTTTTAGCTTTTTGGCATTCTTCTATAAAACACTAACCCCTGGCATCGTGCTAGTTGGCTGCAGCTCCTCTGATGCTATCTTTGACCTCCTCATTCAGACTTCTATTCTCCCCAACATACTTCCCAGATACTTAAAGCTGTTAATCTGTTACACTATTTTCCCTTCTATGTCAAGTCTCAGCTTCTTCTGATTTCTCTCATTTGTTGCTATTACAACTGACTTCTCTGTACTCAGTTTATCTCATTCCTTTAGTTTTGTATCCCAGTCTGCTATCATTTGCTGAAATTCTTCTTCAGAGTCTTCCTGCAGTGCCACATCATCTGTATACAGCAACTTTGTTGACTGTCTCCTCTGACCTGCTTGCTAATGTTGTCCATCACCAGTTTGAACAGCAGTGGGCTCAGAGCTGAAGCCTGATGCACCCCTTCTCTCACTGGGAACCCTCTTTACGTCAGAACACTGTTCATGCTTGTGTCATTGGGTCCTTGTACATAACCTGAACTAATTCTATCAATGTTTGTGGGATTTTGAACCATCACAGGCCTTCCCAAATCAGCTTTCTTGGGACTTTGTCATATGCTTTCTCTAAGTTTAGGAATGCCCAATTGCACGCTTTCCTCATTTCCAGTTTCTTCTCAACTACCTGTCTCTCTGCAAACACTGGGTCAGTTGTGCTGCATCCTGATCTGAATCTGAACTGCTCACCTCCCATCTTACTCTCTACTACTTTGCATATCCATTTATCAAGCACCCTCTCCAGAACTTTCAAGTGACAGGAGTTTGATTGATGCCTCTGTACTGCCCAAAGTTGTGGATGTCCCTTTTGTTCTTATACACTGGTATAAGTATGCTTATTCTCCAGTCATCTGGGATATGCCTTTCTCCATACTGCTATGAGTATCCCCTGGAAACATTTCTCCCCTAATTTGCCCAATATATTGATCATATCTGCCACGACCTCATCTGAGACTGCTGCGTTCCTTAACTTTATTTTCCTTAGTGCTGCTTGTAGTTCATCTAAGATGATCTCCTCTTCTTTCACTATAGTTTGTGTCTGAGGCAGTACAGTTTCTGTGAAATTTTCTTCATTCAGAAGCTGCTGGATGTACTCCTTCCATCTGGCTATGATGTCCTGTGGACTGGTAAGAAGGTTGTTGCTGGCATCTCTTACGAAAGGTGTCTGAATCTCTTCTTTATCTTTCTATCTTTGCCTTGCAACCTGATATAGTTTCTTTGTGCCACCCACTGACTTATTTTCCAGCAGCTGGACAAGTGCCTCTGATGCCTTGCTCTTTGCTATTACAACTGCTCTCTTAGCATCTTTGTTAGCCAACCAGTATTCTTTCCTAGCCTGGTCTGTCTTTTCTATCGCCCACCTTTTCCTGCACTCCATCTCCCTTTGATGTCCTGTGGACTAGTCATTAAGTTGTTGCTGGCATCCCTTTATGAAGGGTGGTTGATGTCTATATTCTTTATCTTTCTGTCTTTGCCTTGCAACCTGATAGAGCTTTTTATGTCATCTACTGAGTCACTTTCCAGAAGCTGGTAGTGTCTCTGATGCCTTGTTCTTTGCTATTGCAACAGGCATCTTAGCGTCTTTGTTAGCAAACCAGTGTTACTTCTTATCCTGGTCTATCTTTTCTATCTTCAACTTTTTCCTGCACACCTTCTTTCTTTTGATGACTTCTTGAACTTCTGTATTCCTCTACCACCTTTCTTTATCTACCTTATTTCCATACCTGGCTTGGCTGGATATCTTATCGATAGTCCTCACACATGCTGTTTTAAATCACTACCATTCTTCATCTCCATCTATTTCCTCTTCTTCCTGAAGAACATGACACAACACGAGCAGCCACTTTGTTTAAATTTAACTGTAATGCAGCATAAATATATAAATATATGAAAGAACAATGTATTCTGAAAAAGAAATATGCACTGTGTTTTATTGCCTGAAATAGGCTTCAAACAATTAACTTCCCTTCTCCTTTTCAAGATGGCTATTACATAATTCCTGTAGTGAGAAGTCACACTTCATCACTGAAAGAAATTACAGCGTAGTCATTCCTGAAAGCTAGTTTAAGAAATCTGGGCAAGATTTTGCCAGTCCAAGGGTTGCGGTAACATTTCTGTGGCTATGTATGAATGAGTGTTTGTGTGCGTGTTTGTGCATGAGTGTTTGTGTGTGTGTGTGTGTGTGTGTGTGTGTGTGTGTGTGTGTGTGTGTGTGTGCGCATGTGCCTACATGCCTGCTGTATTCTGCTGTTTGTTTAGGTACATAGGTATAAACTAGGCTAATGAACACAAGGGCCTTTTTAAGCCTTGCCACCCATCCCAAATTTATTCAATAAGTTTGGTGTCCTAGAGGTTACTTTTAGGGGTATGTGTAAGCTAGGGCATACATGGCCAAACATTTACAGTTTGCCTCTATCCATGAGAGATATAGGTGGCAGACCAGGGGTGAATTTGTATGTTTTATTAGTTGGTTCTGCAACTCCCAATAAGCTGTGTTTCACAATAAGACTGAGTGCTGTCTGTGCAGGTTCTTTTAAAGATTTTAAAATCTTTGAAATACTTTTAAACTTTTTTAAAAACAAAGCATGAAATATAATTTCATTAAGTCCCTTTAACCACTTTCTCCTTTAGAACCTGCTGGAATGGCCCCCTTACACTTCACTCTGTCTCCTTGCGACAATAATTTTAAAAAAGTAATGAAAACATTAGCCACTAATATTTTTAACTACTGCAAATGTTTTTAAAGCTTATGTCATGAGGATATATATTTTTTTCTTTTTGTCCCTTTCCCCCCAACTGCCACCACCAACCCTCTGTGATCAATCTACTTAGTACTTTCCTATAGGGCAAGAGACAATTCAAGCAGCCATCAGGATGTTTTTTATTTAGGCCTTAACCTAACCTCTCTCAAAGGTAGGTAAGCCAGTGTTTGGTGCTCACTCCTAATTTCCGCTGCCTAGGTCTTACAGTATCTGAGCCATTAACCAAATTCATGTCATCTGGGTCATTAGTTGTAGTCTAGGCTTTATCCCTGTACATCACAGAGCCAGCTGTGAGTATAATTTAACATTGTTTTCAACAAAAAGAGAGACACACACCAAAGTGACTCCACTTATAGTGTCATCTTGTAAATGTCTTAAGTTGTGCTGCTAAGACTGGGAGGTGGTGAAGAGAAAAAGAATAGTAAAACTCTGATGAAAGTTCACTTATTTGACAGTTTGTCATAATTGTTTCTGATGTCAGTCTTCAGAGCTGGTGCTCTCATATACATTTCAGTGTGGTACTCAGGAGAATCTCATATCACATTTATACCCTTGCCACTTGTTCAGGTAGAACATCAATATAACTACCTGGTCATACCTTGGATCTTTAAAAAACAGATAGGCCTATAGTAATAGTGGGTTTGGATCAACTAAGATGGTGTAATGTGGAAAAAATGTACTTTTGCTTTGTAAGCTGTTTTACAGTATTCTTTTTATTTTATGCCACAGTATTGACCTGTGACAGAGAATAATCATTATTTTACAGCATAATTCCTTACCTTTAAGTGAACTCCAAAAGCATCTAATGACTGCATTGACTCCATGGTCCTTTTAAGAAGTGCTATAATAAACATATATAACAATAAGAACAAAAAATATTTAATATTTCAAACATTCCCTGATAAGCAGCTACTTTCCAGCATCTAAAAACTACTCCACAGTAACCTAAGTAATGTATTGCATTCATCTTTCACTGCATTGGTGAAATGATTAAATCTTTACCACATAACCTGTGTGAAATTATATATTTCTACTACACTACATGAAATAAAATGTTACTGTATTAGTAATACATATCCATTGAACTTAGTAAGGGCCATTAGCTACTCTGCAGAAATGCATCATATGTTGCTAGTAGTGTTAGATGACTCCCTTGTCTTTTTGACTTCTGGTAATACCATATTCTCACACAATATCCCCTGCCTAGCAGTAAAATCAGCAAGACTCAACCAAGCTTGTAGTAGAAGCCCATGGGATATATGCAAATAAACCATCACCTAGATAGCCTCTGAATACAGGACTTTCTACTTTTTTAAGTCTTTATGGCACATTCAGAACAATAAAACCAAAACCATACTAGATGTAGACATGCATTTTCCAACTTTTTTGACCTCATCAGTACAGCGTAAGTGGACTGTTTGGCTATGCTTTAGAAAGACAGAGCTTACAAATAAGCATGACTCAAGTGAAAGTATTTCTGAGTGTTATGTAAACAGGATTTATTGTTACAGAACTTATGCAGGCATATATAAGATTTACCAAGGGGTTTATGAATGATCAGGGTGCATATCCTATGGCAGTTAAGACAGAGGAAAGTAGTTTGAGAATTATCAGATATAATGCATTGCATGGTGGCATCCAAACAGTTAACAGTGTTAATAGTAACACTCTTTGACTTGTGCAAATTTATTGGTTACTGTCTTTTGTATATGAATAACCATTGCACATATGAGTGGCTACTGATGATATGGAGGAGGATGGCCAGAAGAGGTGGACCTGCTATGGCCAATCTGTCGAAGCTTCTAATCCATAGTTTAGTAGCTCTCAAATTGTTGTATATCCATAAAAGGAAACAATAAGCATGTATGTTGTCCAAGCAGTCTGACCAGTGCCAGTTACTTCAGTATATGCTGCAAGATGGAGTTGAAGAGATAGTGGCAGCAATGTTATGTGCTCCACGGGGGTCCAGAATAAAGAAGTTATGTACTTACCATAACGTTCCATCTGAGTAGGTAACTTCATTTGTCAGCAACCTGGGGGTATTAGATCCGATTCGGATCCGAGCCGGCAGCTTTCCTAGCAAAAGATCCGAGCTCCAAGCTCCTCCCCCTACCCATAATACCCTGCTACCTCCCTCTAGTCCTCAGATCGAGTTTGCCATAGTATCACAGAATACTACCATAACACAAGGAAAAAACACCTGAACATCCTAACCTGATGTCATCTGGGAAGTGAAACACAATGATCCTTTAAGGACGAACTACAGGTCAGGGGGACGGAGGGAGGGTTGGTTGCTGACAAATGAAGTTACCTACTCAGATGGAACGTTATGGTGAGTACATAATTTCTTTATCTGAAGTAGTTAACTTCATTTGATCAGCAACCTGTGGGACAGAGTCCCCAGCTACCAACAACTTGGGAGGTCCTTATAGAAGGATATTCCAGAGCACTGCAGAGCCAAAAAATGCCCTTCCTCTGGAAATCAGATTCAATTTATAATGTGTAATGAAAGTATGAGAGGAAGCCCAAGTAGCTGCTGAACAAATGTCATCCAAAGGGACCCTCGACCAGAAGGCCGCAGAAGTAGCCACAGAACGGGTAGAATGTGCCCAAACCCGAACAGGCTCAAGTCGACCAGAGCTTCTGTATGCGAGAAGAATGCATTGGGAAATCCACCTAGCTAAGGTTACCTTTGTCACTGGTTTACCCAAGCAGGACTTAGCAAATGAGACAAAGAGCTGTTCCGATTTTCGAAAAACAGCCGTTCTGTATAAGTAAAATCGCAACTGTCTATGTACATCCAGGCAATGAAGTCTATACTCTCCTTTGTTGTGATAATTAGGAAAGAAGACAGGCAGGTTGATGGATTGGTTGATGTTGGCTTCAGAAGCCACTTTAGGTAGAAAGGAGGGATTAGTCCTGAGGGAAACTCTGTCTTTATGAAAAACGATGTATGGGGGCTTACTACAAAGAGCCTGAAGCTTCGATATCCTTCTCGCTGAGGTAATAGCAATCAGGAAGGCAGTTTTCCAAGATACATACTTTAAGTCGACCAAAGCTGCAGGCTTAAAAGGGGGACCAGTCAGAGCCTGGAGAACTAGGGTTAAATCCCATGGAGGAACTGCCTCCTTAACAGGGGGTCTCAAAGAAAGGTACCTTTCAGGAAGGTTTTGCAGATCTTAGAGGAGGCTAGGGGGCCAAAATTGTTTCCAATGTGAAAGTGGGAAATAGCTGTCAATTGAACTTTAACAGTTGAAGAACTAGCCCCTGATGAAAAATGTGGGATAGAAAGTCGAGGACTGCTGGAATAGGAGCCGTAAAAGGATCCAAATTCCTATGCTCCGCCCAGATAGAAAAACGCTTCCATTTACTCTTGCAGACTTTCCTGGTAGAAGGCTTATGAGCGGCCACCAGGATAGCCTTAACTGAGGATGAGATACCGGGAGTCCTAGCCATTAAGGGAACTGGATCAACCAAGCCGAGAGCTTGAGGTTGTCCAGGTCGGGGGTCTTCAATCCCAAGGGGTGAGAAATCAGATCCAGAAGGGGATCTAAGATCCAGGGAGGATGCACTAGATGAGACCGTAGGCATGGGAACCAGGCTTGACGAGGCCAGAATGGGGCTATGAGGATAACTCTGCTCTTCAACCGACGAGCTTTCTGCAAGAATTTTGTCATCAACGGAAGAGGAGGATAAGCATAAAGAAGACTGGATGGCCAAGCATGAACCAGAGCATCTCTGGGGGATTCCCCTGGTGGGGGAATTAGAGCAAAAAAACTTGCTGCACTTTGCGTTCGAAGGTGACGCGAATAGATCGCTGCAAGGTTGACCCCATCTGAGGAAGATCTGTTTTGCTACTAAGGGGTTCAGAGACCACTCATAGGGTGAGAGGATAGTTCGACTCAGCTTGTCCGCTAGAATGTTTGACCAACCCGGTATGTGCGTTGCTATGAGAAAGCGGTTCGTGGATATCGCCCATTCCCACACTCTCATGGCCTCTCGGCAAAGTGGGTAAGATCTGGTTCCCCCTTGCTTGTTGATGTACCAGACCACTGACATGTTGTCTGTTTGAATTGCAATAGTCCCTAGGGGAAGAAGGGCATGGAGAGCCTGCAACGCTAGAAGCACCGCCCTCATCTCCAGAACATTGATATACAAAAAGGTCTCTGTGTGAGTCCACATGCCTTGGACGGTTCTCCCCATGCAATGCCCCCACCCCACCCGAGGAGAGACGTGTCCGTGGTCACTGTGACTTGGGGTGGGGACATGGAGAAGGGGCGCCCTTCCCGGAGGTGCCTGGAATGGAGCCACCAAAGTATAGATTCCCTGCAAACCCTGCTGAGGGGAATAGGGAAAGACAAGGGATGTCATAGGATGGACCACTGGACCTGTAAGGTCCATTGGAGAATCCTCATATTCAGACGTGCGAGTGGTGACAGGTTAATGGCCGCTGCCATGGACCCCAGAGCCCTCAGGACTAACTCCGCTGGAGGGGCCGAGGACTGTAGAAGAGCCAAAATGTGGAGGTTTAGATTGCGGAGTCTGTCCGATGTCAGAAAGACTTTGGACTGAATTGTGTCTATCCTGGCCCCTATGAAATCCAAGATCTGAGTAGGCTGAAGGGAGGATTTCTTGTGGTTGATCGTGATCCCTAGATGGCGGGTGAGATGTAGGAAATAGTCCTTTGCTGAACAGAGTAGATGCCTGGTGGGGGCGGCTAGGAGCCAGTCGTCCAGGTAAGGAAAAACCTGTATTCCCTGAAGCCTCAGGTGGGCCGCTACAACTGCCATGACCTTGGTGAACATCCCCTGGGGGCTGTGGTGAGACCGAAGGGAAGGACCCTGAACTGATAATGGCTGGCTCCCAGCCGAAAGCAGAGAAACCTCCTGGATCACATGTCCATTAGAATGTGGTAGTACGCATCCTTGAGGTCTATGGAGCACATCCAGTCGTTCTCCTGTAAATGTGGGAGAATGGATTGAATGGTGACCATCCGGAACTTTTCTTTGGTGACTGACAGGTTCAGTGTGGACAGGTCGAGAATTGGCCATAAGTCCCCCGTCTTTTTTGGCACCAGAAGGGACGTGACCGGAAGGGATGTGCTGGATGGCTCTTTTTCTTAGTAGCGCTTTTATTTCGAAGGCTGCTGCCTCCCTCTGATTGGGTGGTACATCGGGGAGGCGCCCCAACCAGGGAGGAAAACTTAGGAATGGAATTGAGTAACCTCTGGATATGATCCGGAGCACCTAGCGATTTGTTGTAATGGACTCCCAATGTGCTAGATGCTCCGAGAAGCACCCCCCCAACTGCCTCCAGAGAGAAGCAGTCGGGCAACCCCTCAGGGTTGCTGCGTGGGTCGATCAGAAAAGGGTTCACTCGACCCGAAATTCTTCGGCCCCCCTCTGCCTCTGGGCCGGCATCCACCCTGTCCTCCTCTGCCTCTGAAGGATGAGGGGTCCGGAGCGAAATGGGATTTTTGGGATTTCTGGAACCACATCTTCTTCTGTCCTCTTTGGTTCCTGGAGAAGGACCTCTGAGGAGCCGAGAAGCGGATCCCGATGGCAGACAACGTTTTCCCGTCCTTCTCGCTCTGGAGTAGCATATCGTGGATGGTTTTGCCGAAAAGCGTTGAACCGTCAAAAGGGGTGTTCGCAAAGGACGCCTTGAAGGGTTCCGCAAAGTCATAGAGACGGAGCCAGGCCTGTCATCGTAAGACAATGCCTGCTCCACTGGCTCTAGCTGCTCCCTCCGTGGCATGTGAGAGAAGCCGCATAGAGGTGTTTGTGATAGACTTAAGAGTGGCCATTTGCACCGAGAAAGTCCGTTTGTCCTCGGCCGACATGGACTCTGGGGGTGACCCAGCGTACTCTTTGATTAGGTCTCGCTGGAGTCGAATCACGTGTGCCATATAGTTCAGCGACCTGACAGAGAAGGTCATTGAAGCGAACATCCGCTTTCTGAGGCGGTCCATCGTCCGAGACTCCTTGTCTGGTGGATGTACCGAGGAACTCTCCTGTGCCAATTCCTTCTTGGTGGCAGCCGCCACCACCATGGCATCTACCAGGGCACCTTTGCTCCAAACTGTCCTGTCTGTGGGGGGGCTGAGAATCCTGTCCAGTCTCTTGGTTATTGGCTCCACAGTGTCTGGCTCCTTCCATGCCCTGGTAGTTATCAGGTCCACCAGGGGATCGGCGGGAGGGGATACCCAAGAGGTAGATGGGCCTGCGTTGAACGCCTCCAGAAACACAGACTTATCCGAGGAAGGCTTTTGGGCTGATCGCCCCCCTCTAATACGAAGCATTTCCATAATGTCTCCAAAGGAGACGTCCTCAGGGGGGTGACCTGGGGGAACCTTCCCCTTCCTCCAAGTCCGTGTCTTCTGTAAGGGACTCGGGTGAGTCCAAGTGCCTCCTCTTGCACTTTTGTTTGTGAGGGACCTCCTCGGGGGGGCTGTCCGAGGAGAGCTCACCAACAATGTCCTGTTCCTCTACGGGAACCATCTGGGACATAGGAGCAGGCTGTCCCTGGGGCCGGATGATGGAAGACAGGCCTGTCTGAGAGGGAATGGCGAGTGGATCTGTAGCAAGAGCCCGGGGCCTCGAATCCCTCGAAAGGACCCTCTCCACGACGTCGAATGCCGAGGGTGAGCTGCTTTCCCTAGGATCCGAAAGCAGCCCCCTCGGATCCAGCGTGTGGATCGGCGCTGGAGATGACCCGATCGGATCTGAAAGGACAGTGCGCTCCGACCTCAACGGAGCCGAAGGCACACTGACCCCTCCGGATCCGACGCTCATCTCATGGCACCGAGAGCTCGGATCCGAAAATGGATCCGACAAACTCGAAGGTGCAGTCGGCGCCAAAGTAGGAAATACTGTCGGCGCCAACACCACCCCGGCTCTGAAGCTACTCAGATCCGACAGCTCCGAACCCTGATAGCAGGTCGGAGAAGGAGCAATGGGGGTGAAAAATGGGGTTGAGCCCCCCCCCCCCGGAAGGGGGGAGGCAAGAGCACTCCCATCTGCATCTGGGCCTGAAGAAATTGATGCATCATCCGGTCCATGTCTGCGTCGGATAAACTTCTGGTTGACCTGGATGAGGCTACTGAGGCTGGCCGGGAAGGCCGCCTGGACGACCTCGAAGGTGACTGGGTCTCCTCCTCCAGCTCCGGGGAGAAACGTGGAGAACGAAGCCTGGAAGGGGAAGACCCGGAGACCTTAAGGGGGGAGGCAAACTGCTTAGACGGCGGGGCTGAGGGAACTGAATCGGCCCACCTCTTGTGACTACGATGTCGGTCCCTGTCATGTTCCTTGTCTTTTTTCCTGGTGTCCCTTTCCTCCTGAGCCGAAGAGGGAGTTTGAATCCCGGCCAGGGGAGCGGGAATGATCAGTGGAGCAGCCGCAGCCACGGCTGGCGCCACAGAGGGGGAGGAGGACGAAGCCGAATCAGGGGGCAAAAGGAGCGCAAGGACTAGCTTAGTCCACCTATCCCTCAAAGCCCTGGGGTTAAAGGCTGCACAGATAGTGCAGCCTGATGAAAGATGGTCCACACCCAGGCAAATAACGCACCAAGTGTGGCCATCCGCTGGGGACAGCTTATGGCCACACTTGGAGCATTTAGAAAAAATTGCTTTTGGGCCTTCAGACATTTTGAAAAGAACAGGCCCACACGCACACACCTTCCCACACAGACAGAAGGGGGGGGGGGAATTAAAATCTACACTAAGCTAACACGAAAAACGACCCAAAAAGATTAAGGGAGAAAAGGGTACCACACACACTAATTTTACAGAGATTTTTAAGGAAAAAAAGGTTTAAATATTCTACTTTAACTCACAAACCCAACGCTAGGAGCTCGTTCTCAGATGCTTCAAGAAGCCGCGGCAAACGAGATCTGAGGACTAGAGGGAGGTAGGGTATTATGGGTAGGGGGAGGAGCTTGGAGCTCAGATCTTTTGCTAGGAAAGTTGCCGGCTCGGATCTGAATCGGATCCGATACCCACAGGTTGCTGATCAAATGAAGTTAACTACTTCAGATCTTAAGTTATCCAAGAGAGTTTACAAGTGCTGAAGTTGGCCATACACAAGCTTATTATATCAGGTCTCAAAACAGGGTCCCAGGTGAACATCTGAATATGGCGAGACCAGTTTCAGAGTTTGACAGACCTTTTTTGTATTAAATATTTATTTGTTAAAAAAATAAAACAATCAGTTATTTTACAGTTAGACTTACTTGCACACTATTATGTATGTCAGTTCACTATTTAGGGCATTAGGTGCATTAATAGGATTTTAAACCACTTTCAAAGTAAAAACAAAAAGAGATCTACAACAACTGGAAAGGCCACAGAAATACCTCACAAAGAGGATTACCGGCCTCAAACAGATGCCCCACGCAGACCGTCTCAAAAAATACCAGCTTTACTCTGTCGCATATCGCCTACTCAGAGGCAATCTCTGCCTAACATACAAAGCTATGTCAAACCCAGAGCTGTTGGACATGCCCCACATAAAGGCATCCCAATCCCTCTGAGCTACATGCTCTAGGGACCTAAACCTTGTCACCACAATAAACAAAACATGCTGGAGGGATAGATTCCTATCCCAGAGACTTCCCATACTCTGGAACAAACTACCTATCTATATAAAACAAAGCTCCTCATTAGCACTCTTCAAGAAAAATCTTGATGATTGGATGGGAGATAGGAACTTCACCCTGGGTATCACTTCTGTGGCTCTGCTTGACAGGGGCACAGGAAAATTATTTTCTTGGGTGGCAAAAGCCAGGGTACCTTTTGGCTAGGCTTATATAGGCCCTAGGGCCAATAGCCTAGTACCTACCTATGAACCTATGAGAGTAGGATAGCTAAATTATCAGAACACAATATCTTGTTGTTTATGTAAGCATAAATCCAGCTTGTTGTATTACAACTTGGTAGTAATATCTTGTTACTAGACTTATAACTAGGACAAATTAATAATAAACTCATATTCAGCCTGAAAATGTTGTATAATTATTATGTAAAAGGTATCTTAATAAATATTTTCAGTTTTACATAAGTAACAGAATAGATGCATACTTCCCATTAGCGAATATACAACACCATAGGGTACTTATTTAAGTACACTTACATGTATGGGAATGTATGCTTGAAAAATAGACAATTATTCCATTTGAACCAGCCTTTCAGGCTGACTTCAGGTTCTTCTCATGGAAAACTGTACTACTTACTGTTTTGACATCTACAAGAAGAGTATCTGAGTGACAAGCTCTTATGATAAGCCACCCTATCTCATCTTCCATGAAGATATGCTTTCTTTAAGAGCTAATCCTTCTTTTTTTTTTTTTTTAAACAAGAAACACCTTTATTAAACCATCACTTATGACATAGGCAACCCTACATTTATATAAATGAAAACAAACCATACCACACAATCCAAGTTGCATTTTACTTCACAAACCATACTGACACACTCCCAGTTGCTAATATTATGCATCACTTATAATCTATCCAATCATTTTCCAACATTGCATAGCTCATTTAAGTCCTGCCTTCATTTAAACCACATTCCTCCCCTGTATGTATTGTTCCCACAATTTCTATTTTTTCCTATGTAGTTTGCGCCTGCCCTTTTCGAAATATCTCAATTCCATTTGTTTTATCTCTGTTACTATAGTCACTACTTCTAGTATAGTTGATTTAGCTTTTGATTTCCATTGTCTAGTAATTTTTTGGCATCCTCCATAATTAGACATGGCAAGGCCTTACCATGTCTAGGCAGTTTCGATTCTGTATCATAGCTCAGAAAAATCATCTCCCTCGTCACACCAATCTGCCCACACAGGATCTCTGACAGTGTATCCTGCAGGGAATCCTTAAAGTCTGCCAACTCACCGCACTCTCAGAAAATATGTTCACAATTACCTCTTTCTTCCCCGCCACACCTCCAACATTTGCTGTATACCTGAGGAAAAATTCTCTGGAGTCTACTTGGGGTATAAAAATATCTATGTAAACATCTCCAAGCAAAAATCCTAAATCTTCCAGATTTTGTTGCATATTTGGGAGATATACATATACTGTTTCTTTTTGAATTGCTTATCCAGTCTCTTTTTCCAATTCTTTCTAACCTCTTCTGATTGATTGTTATAGTTATACAATATTTATATGCTCTACTAATTATTCCTTTTTTAATGGCAGCTTCTGTTCTAGATTCTACTAAAAACTCTACCAGTGCTGGTCTTTTATTTAGGACCCCTCCCTATTTATTTATTTTTGCCTATACTCTGATATCAATCCTTGATAGGGAAATCAATCTCTAACCTGAGTCCAAATAAATTCTTGGTGTCTTCCCATTCTATCATCTTTTCCTCTCTAGTTATTTGCTTCCAATACCTTGGTTCCTTTGCCAGTTTTTTTCCAATAAATTTCAACCCCCTTTTGCCTATCATCTTCTCTAATTGCAGTCATCTCTATCTGCAGAATCCTCTTTCTCCATTCCCATGTTGGCTTAGTTCTTAGGATATTTTCTGCTACTTTATAGATATAATAATCTGTATGACTATTGTTATTCTCTCTAAAGGCCTGCATCCAAAATCCCAGTCTCTCCTTGTTTCCTGAGCTTCCCTCCTGTTTCATCATCATCCCTTTCCACTTTTGAATTATAATTTTCTGCTTGTGCTATGTATAGCAGCCTTAACTGTGTAGCTCTGAAATACCTTGTCAAATTGGGTAATCCCAGTCTGCCCTGTTTTATAGTAAAATTCAGCTTATCCCACTTAACTCTTGCCATCTTCTCCTCCCAGATAAAGTCCTTCAACTCTTTATTAATTGCTATTTACAACTTCTCCTCTGGTTGATAAAAATATGGCTGACCTGTGTATAAGACTACGTCTTCTTCTTCTTTCAGCTTTTCCCGGTTAGGGGACGCCACAGCGGACCTCCAGTCCGCTAATGATTGGCAGTAGATTTTTACGGTGCCGAGTTACCAGCCCGACGCCCCGCCTTCAGCGAAGGCACTCCCATTCACACATGTCTTTCGAACGCCAAAACATTTTAACTGCGTGTGTCTTACTATCCATATCCATATAAAAAAGTGTCAATTTTCCCTTTTTTTGTATTATCTTTTGTTTAGTCTATTCCCACATATTTTTAGTTGCCACACCAGAATCATTTTAATCCATACTTCTAAATATTTCATTTTATCATCATGTCCCCATAAATATGCATATTGCTGAACCAATTCATATGTGGGTACAGAGTTCACTGCTATTGTATTCATTTTAGCTTCATTAATTTTGTATCCCTAAAAGATCTGAAACTGTCTTAAAATGTTCCACAACACTGTAATGTCTCTTTCTGCTTTTGTCAGGTATAAAATAATATCATCTGCAAATAGAGCCAGCTTTTCTTGACTACCAGGGGAGGCATGCAGCCCCCTTGCAAGATGATCCCTTGAGGACTTCCATCTTGGGGGGCCTCTGCCTGACCACTATATCCCAGACAGGAGTGCTCTGGACCCAGCAGCCCTACACCAGACACTCCCTTGAGGACTTCTGTCAAGGGAGGGGCTCCACCTGACCCCGCTCACCCAGGAAGGAGCACTCCTGGTCCCGTAGCAGGGGCAGCGTGAAGCCCCCTGCCAGACGCTCCCTTGAGGACTTCCATCTTGGGGGCCTCCGCCTGACACTGCTCACCCAGACGGGAGCACTCCTGACCCAGCAGCCCTATGTCAGATGCTCCCTTGAGGACTTCCATCATGGTGGGCTCTGCCTGACCCCATTCACCCAGGCAGGAGCACTCCTGGCCCCGCAGCAGGGGTGGCGTGCAGCCCCCCCCGCCAGACGCTCCCTTGAGGACTTCCATCTTGGGGGCCTCCACCTCACTCCACTCACCCAGAAGGGAGCACTCCTGGCCCCGCAGCCTTCTGCCAGAAGCTCCCTTAAGGACTTCCGTACCAGAGGGGGAGCACGATCCGAACCTTCTCAACCAGGCGGGAGCACTCCCTGCCTGGCAGCTTTCTGCCCCTGTCCCCCTTCTGGACAGCCATAAAGACGGACCCCCCCCTCCAGGTTTCCACTTCTACCCAGGTGGGAGAGCTCTTCCCACGGGAACATATCTCCTGAAGGCTGCTAAACAGTGTTGTGTCCCCGTGCCCACACAGCCTCTCAGGGGGGACCTCACTCTGATCCCAGCCGGCCATGCGGAACTCCACTGGGTACCAGACAAGGTCAGACGCCTTCCCCTTGCCTGGAAGGAGCTCTCCGGACCCCACAGCCATCCACCATATGCTCCCTTGAGGACGTCCGTCATGGGGGGCTCTGCCTGACTCCGCTCACTCAGTCAGGAGCACTCCGGACCCCGTGGCCCTACGCCAGCCGTTTCCCTGAAGAATTCTGTCATGGGGGGCTTTACCTGACCCCGCTCACTCAGGCAGGGGCACTCCTGGCCCCGCCGCAGGGGCAGCGTCAAGCCCCCCACCAGACGCTCTCTTGAGGACTTCCATCTTGGGGGCCTCCACCTAACCATGCTCACCCAGGCAGAAGCTCTCTGGACCCCGCAGCTCTATGCCAGATGATCCCTTGAAGACTTCCATCATGGTGGGCTCTGCCTGACCCCGTTCACCCAGGCAGGAGCACTCCTGGCCCCGCAGAAGGGGTGGCGTGCAGCCCCCTGCCAGACGCTCCCTTGAGGACTTCCATCTTGGGGGCCTCCGCCTGACTCCACTCACCCAGGCGGGAGCACTCCTGGCCCCACAGCCTTCTGCCAGATGCCCCCTTAAGGACATCCATACTGGAGGGGGGGCACGATCCAGACCTTCTCACCCAGGTGGGAGCGCTCCCTGCTCGGCCGCTTTCCGCCCCTGTCCCACTATCGGATTTCCATTGGGACGGACCCCCCTCTGGGCTTCCACTTCTATCCGGGTAGGAGAGCTCTTCCACCGGGCTACATATCTCCTGAAGGCTGCCAAACCGTCCTGTGTCTCCGTGCCCTTGGAGCCTCTCAGGGGGACCTCCCTCCGATCTCAGCCGGCCTCGCGGAACCCCCCCCGGCCGCTGAGGGGCAGGCCCACTCTCATCGGCGTTTCCTTGTCCCCCTGCTTTCTGGTCCAGAGCCATTCTGGGGACTTGGCGACATTTCAGGGATGTAGTCAGGTACCAGGCAAGGTCGGACGCCTTCCGCCTGCCTGGCAGGAGCACTCCGGATCCCACAGCCAACCGCCAGATGCTCCCTTGAGGACTTCCATCTTGGGGGCCTCCGGTTGACAATGGTCACCCAGGCAGGAGCTCTCCGGACCCTGTGGCCCTACGCCAGATGCTCCCTTGAAGACTTCTGTCATGGGGGGCTCCACCTGACCCCACTCACCCAGCCGGGAGCACTCCTGGCCCTGCAGCTTTTCTCCAGACTCTCCCTTAAGGACTTCCATACCGGAGGGTGGGCACGATCCGGACCTTCTCACCCAGGCGGGAGAGCTCCCTGCCCAGCCACTTTCCGCCCCTGTCCCCCTTCTGGAGTTTCATTCCGGAGGGGGCTACGGTCTGGATCCCCTCACCCAAGCGGCAGCTCTCCCAGCCTGGCAGTTTTCCGCCCCTGTCCCCCTTCTAGACTTCCATTGGGACAGACCCCCTTCCGGGCTTCCACTTCTACCCTGGCGGTAGAGCTCTTCCCCTGGGCTACATATCTCCTGAAAGCTGCCAAGCTGTACTGTGTCCCCAAGCCCTCGGAGCCTCCGATCCTAGCCGGCCTCGCGAAACTCCCCTCGGCTGGGCCCACCCTCATCGGGGCTTCCGTGTCCTCCTGCTTTTTGGTCCAGAGCACCGCGGTCCCCATCTCCTGCATATTCCCTGCAGGCTGCCAGACCGCAAAGTGTCACCATGCACTCGGAGCTTCTCAGGGGGACCTCCATCTAATCCCGGCCGGCCTCGCGGAACTCCCCTCAGCTGGGCCCACCCTCATCAGGGCTTCCGTGTCCTCCTGCTTTCTGGTCCAGAGCACTGAGGTCCCCGTCTCCCACATATCCCCTGCAGGCTGCCAAACCGCAAAGTGCCACCATGGCTTCAGAGCCTCTCAGGGGAAGCTCCCTCCGATCCTTCGCAGCCTCGTGGAACTCTGCTGGGCCACGAGGCCTCAGACAGACCCTCATCCGGACTTCCACGGCACTGGTTCTCCCCTTTGCCCTCTACCCAGGGCTTTCAAACTCGCACACAAGGGCGGTGTGCAGCCCCCTTGCCATACGTCCGTCTTGGGGCCTCCGCCTGACCACACTCACCAGGCAGGAGCTCTCTGGACCCTGCAGCCCTATGCCAGATGCTCCCTTGAGGACTTCCGTACTGGGGGGCTCTGCCTGACCCTGCTCACCCAGGCAGGGGCACTCCTGGCCCTGCAGCAGGGGCAGTGTGCAGCCCCCCTGCCAGATGCTCCCTTGAGGACTTCCATCTTGGGGGCCTCTGCCTGACCCCGCTCACCTGGGCGGGAGCACTCTGGACCCCGCAGCCTTCCGCCAAATGCTCTCTTAAGGACTTCCATACAAGGGGGAGCACAATCCGGACCTTATCACTCAGGCGGGAGCGCTCCCTGCCTGGCCGCTTTCCTCCCCTGTCCCCCTTTCAGACTTCCATCGGGACAGAACCCGCTCTGGGCTTTCACTTCTACCCAGGTGGGAGAGCTCTTCCCCCAGGGCTACATATCTCCTGAAGGCTGCCAAGCCATGCTGTGTTCCCATGCCCTCGGAGCCTCTCTAGGGAACCTCCCTCTGATCCCGGCTGACCTCGTGGAGCTCCCCTTGTCTGCCGAGGGGCAGGCCCGCTCTCATCGGGGCTTCCGTGTCCCCCTGCTTTCTGGTCCAGAGCCATTCTGGGGACTTTGTGACATTTCAGGGATGCAGTCGGGTACCGGGCGAGGTCGGACGCCTTCCCCCTGCCTGGCAGGAGCTCTCCAGACCCCACAGCCCTACGCCAGATGCTCCCTTGAGGACATCCATTGTGGGGGCTCCACCTGACCCCGCTCACCCAAGCGGGAACACTCCTGGCCCGACAGCCTTCCACCAGACGCTCCCTTAAGGAATTCAGTACTGGAGGGGGAACACAATCCGGACCTTCTCACCCAGGTGAAACCGGACCCTGCCCGGTCACTTTCCGCCCTGTCCCCCTTCCGGACTTCAATCCCGGAGGGGCTGTGGTCTGGACCCCCTCACCCAGGTGGCAGATCTCCCAGCCAGGCCATTTTCCTCCTCTCTCTCCCTTAAGGACTTCCATTGGGAGGGACCTTCTCATGGCTTTCACTTCTATCCGGGTGGGAGAGCTCTTTTCCTGGGTTACATAACTCCTGGAGGCTGCCAAATTGTAATGTTTCAACCCTGCCTTTGGAGCCTCTCAGGGGAGCTTCCCTCTGATCCTTCCCAGCCTCGTGGAACTCTGCTGGGCCGCAAGGCCTCGGCAAGACCCTCATCCAT